>NW_004086722.1:0-22408 GCF_000220395.1 Ichthyophthirius multifiliis
TTTATAAATCGTTATTTTATTAATAATCTTTCTTTCATAATTGATATTAGGAGTGTATAATCATATATGTAATCATGATACTGAATTTAATTTCTCACAATTAAATGACCAAATACAATAAACACGAAGAATATTAAAAGAAGAAAATTCTAAAAAATAAGAAAAGAAAAATTTTTAGAATAATAATAGTTCTTTGAAGCCGTAACCTATAAGAATTACTTTGGATTTTTTAAAAAATGACTCAACTTTTAGTTAAATAAATTAAAAGTAAACCGAATATTTATAAAATCTAATGTAAAATATTTAAGTATATTTGTAAAACTTATTAAAAGTTATTCCTGCTTAAGGACCAAATATATTCTAAGGTAATGATTGTAGTGATATAGTTGTTGATAAAAAATACAGAACTGATGGTGAAAATAATTCTGATATACATATTTGGGTTGCTTAAAGTTCAAAAATATAAGGTTTAGCTAATGCTATTTATTGCTAGTTAGATGATACTTTGAAAAGAGTTAATTATGGCAGAATTAAGGTGAATACGAGTTTTCTAGATAAATAATAATCTAATTTTGGATTTAAATAAGATTTTAATAATATCTTGCATGAATGCTTTCATATTTTAGGATTTTCAAGTGGCTTATATTAATTTTGGATAAATCCTTAAACCGGAGATTATTATAATGATTAAATAGATAATTTTATAAGAAAAGTATCTATAATGGGTAAAGAAACTTTTATTATGTCTACACCTTATGTACTTGCTACTGCTAAAAAATATTATACATGTCCTACTTTAGAAGGAATGTAATTAGAGAGCAATGGAGATGTTAATTTTATTGGTTCTCATTGGAAAGAATTAATCCTCTTTAATGAATTGATGGCTGCATAGTCTTCTGGAAAAGACTCTCAATTGTCTGTTTTTACTATTGCTTTATTGAGAGATACTGGTTATTATGCCGAAGTAAATGAAAGTATGGCTGAGGATTTTTAATGGGGAAGAAATAGAGGATGTGATTTTGTTCTTAAAGCTTGTTAATCTGATACTTAATATCCAGAATTTACTTAAAAGAATTATTCTCCTGATTAATGCTCTTCGAAAAATAATGGTTATGGAAAAGTTAAATAAATTGATTTATAGGATAATTGTAATACAGTATAAAATTCAGTTTATTGTGAAAATTCAGATATGAATAATCATTCCAATAGTTATTTTTTTTAAAATTTTGGTGTTAATTCTAAATGCTTAAAATCTACTGCTATTTTAGGATAAAATAATTATTAATATAGTAATGCTCGTTGTCATATTGTCTAATGTTCTCCAGATTTTAATTAAATTACGATATCTTTCTTAAATTAATAATATAAATTATTACTCTGTACAAAATAAGATTAAGGAAAAGAAATTGAAATCGTGGAAGGATAACCAGAACTTGGTTACGTTACTTGTCCTGATAATTATAGAGAATTTTGTAATTATACACCTGAATGTCCTAATTATTGCTCTCGAAAAGGTATTTGCATACTTGGATAATGTCGATGCTAATCAGGGTGGTCAGGAGCTGATTGTAATATTAGTTTAAAAGATTGCCCTTATTATACTTTAGAAGAAGATCCAAAATAATGTGTTTAATAATGTCCTGCTGGTAAATTTCCAAATCCTGATAAAGTATGTAGAAGTAACTGTCCTAAAGGTCTTTACTTTAGTAATTATAGAAAAAATTGTTTGGAATGTAATTATTAGTGTTTATCATGTTCTGGTCCTTCAAACAATTAATGTTTAGAATGCGATTTTTTAAAATATTTAGAAGAAGGATAATGTGTAAATTAATGTAGCAATAATTTTATATTAGTAAATTAAAGAAAATGTGTAAAATCAGTAGATTAAGGATGTGAATAAGAATGTGAAAAATGTGATTCTAAAAATAAAGTAATATGCACTAAATGTAAAGACTAGTACTTCCTTAACTTAAACACTGGTAAATGTGTTGCTGCTAGTGATTGTCCTTAAGGAACATTTGCTAATGAGGAAAACAACACATGTTAAATATGTGAACTTACAGGATGTATATAATGTTAATCTTAAACTGTATGTTAAGTGTGTGATGAATAATTAGCATTTTTTAAAAAAGGCGATTTATGTGCTAAATGTCCTTAAGGATGTTAAAAATGCTCAAGTGATTTATAGTCTTGTACTTATTGTTATAGTGGATTATTTTTATTCGAAGGATAATGTGTTAAAGATTGTCCTATAAATAAATTTTAGGATTAAAAAAAAAGAGAGTGTATTCCAATTTCTATATGTAAGAGAGGTTATTTTTATTTATAAAATAAATGTATAAAACAATGTCCTATATATACTTTTAATGAAAACGGCAAATGCATACAATGTCCTTAAGGTTGTTTAATGTGTTGGACTAAATCTAAATGTATTTAATGTGATAGTTAACACGATTTGGTTCATATATATAATACAATTTATAATTGTTAAAAAAAATCATAACATATAAATTAATGTAATCCACCTTGTTTGACTTGTTTACCTAATAATTTAAATAAATGCTTATCATGTATATCTTAATTTTTATTATCTAATTTATGTTATGTTAATTGTCCTGACACTTATTATCATGATTATTCGAAATAAGCCTGTACAAAATGTAAAGATGGATGTTTACGTTGTTCTTCTTCATCAGATTGTCATTAATGTGATTTTAAAAATGGATATAAAATTTAAAATGAAAATTGCATTAAATAAGTAGACAATGCTAAAGATAATGAAGACAGTACTAAAGATAACAGTAGTAGTAGTATTAGTAGTATAAATAATATAGGTAACTATTTAAATAAAGAAAAAGATATTACAAATAATGAAGGCATTACTTCAAATAATGAAAATAGTTCTAAAAAAAATGGAGCTAGTAGTACTTATTATAATTAAGCATTATTTTTAATTATTGCTTTTTTATTGCTATGATTAAAATTAATATATATTTATAATTTTTTATTTTTATAACTCTTTTTTAAAAATATGAAAATAAATATTAGTTTATTTATTTTTTTAATAATTATTTAAAAATTTGAAAATAATATTTTTTTAATTTAATTTTTTTATTTAATAATATCATTAAGTAATAGAAAACATAATATTATATATAAAATAAATATTTATGTATAAACTATATTATTATAAAAATTAGATACACATATCACATATAATACATTTTTTTAATTACAATAGTAAATTCTTATAGTATACTATTTTCTAAATACTTTATCAGGATTTTTAAATAGCCTTAAGGATATTATTAAACACATTTCTTTGAATTTTCTTTTAAATTATAATAAGGATAAATATTTAAACTAATATTATATTAACTTATATTACATGATAGTCTCTATTTAAGTGATTAATCAAATATTCATACAAACCTCCTGAAAATCCTTAAATATGAAAGCATTTTGCAAAATATTATTGAAATCATTTTTAAATTCATAATCAGTTTGTTTTCTTGATTAGGAGAGTAATATATTAATTTATTTTATGGAAACCCTCTAATATTAAAGGTCTTTATTGTAATAAAAATCTATAATTTTAGCCCATAGTATTAAGCTGGGGACTCAGGTCAAAACCCAAAAATTAATAATGAATATTTTTTTAGTGTAAAAGTATAATAGTGAGAAGTTCGCGAACTTGGATAGTGTTGAGAGAGTTTTGATGGTTTGTTCTCCTTAACCTGAATAGAACATTAAAATTAACCAAAGTTTAATCTCTAAAAAAAATATTTTTTAATAAATTATTAAATAAACTGAGTTAATTTTAAAATGTAACAAATATTTTTTTATATATTTGCTATTTTTATTATAAATAGTACCTTAAATTTAATATATACGACAAAAACAAAAAGTATTATTTTATTTTTCTATTTATATTTGTATATATATATGTAAAAATATGATGTAAACTTAAATTATTTTAATGGCTTAATTAATATATAATTTATATAAATTAAAATTATTAAAAAGTAATTATTTTATAAACGTATCACCTATTTTGATATTTGTTTCAATTATTTATATTAAGAAATACATTCTTCGCTTTTAAAAATAATTTATATAAATGAAAATTTAATAAAACTAAATAAATATATAAAAAAAATAATATATATATATATATATTTCGACCTTCTTAGAAAATAAAAAATATTCTGTCAACTACATCAAAATAAAGACTGTAAACGCATTGATTGTGAAAATAAGTAAAAATTTATGGACAGGTTATAAAAATGACTTAATGCAGGATCAAACGGGAGAATATAGTCTCTACAGATACTACTTACTAGTAATAGTGTAACTAGAATTATTAATTTCAATAAATACATTAGCTGATTGGATATCGAATACCTAAGATAAACTGAAAAAACTGTAACTATAAACTACTTAAATAGATTAATAATATGACGAAGAAACAAATAAATTCTTCTTACTATCAGAAACTGTGAAATAAGCTTCAATTTTAAAAACTAAACTGTATTATTTAATGAGAAAACTCAGAAATTGGAAGCAACTAAATAAGAATCATTATATGAAAGTATAAAATATGATATTTAACTAGAAATAAAAGAATCTATTTAAAGGCAATATATGTAACGTGCAATCTATAAAAATGGACTGACTATTAATAAAGATTTAAAATGCCATAAAAAATAATTAAATTTAGTAAATAAAAAATAATAATTCAAACAATAATATAAATCACATAAATAATAAACAAAAAAAGAAAACCAAAATACAATAAATTAATTATAATCAAACAATAAGAATAAAAAAACAAAAGTATAAAGAAAATAATAAGGGCATTAAATACACTAAAACAAAAATTTAATATAGAAAACAAATATGATATAAAAAATAGAAACATAATAGAAAAAGAATAAAAATAAAATATATAGAAAATTCCTAAAATAAGTTAATGAAATTTAGTATATAATTAAAACATCAAGACAAACTAACCCATACTAAAATATAATCGAAAAAAATGAATATAGTAATTGAAAATCTTAAGTAATCAGTGAAAACATGAAATGGAAAATGAATAAACGATAAATAAATTAACAAACACAGAAAAGACATTATGATAAATTAGGCGTAAAAAAATAAAAAATTAAGGGTAAATTTTATTAAAATAGTATTCATGGAATAGGAATCTTGTCAATCACACCTGAATATATATTTTATATTTTTATAATCTTAAATAAGATAAATATTAGATAATTATTATTTATATAAACTTAATATTAAATAAATTAAATGGTTATTAAAAAGTAGAGAGCACTAAATAAATACTTTAAAAAAATATACAAAGTTAAAACATATATATAATAATATTAATTAATTATATTTTAATTTTATGTGTTAATAAATAAAATATTTTTTATAATTTTATATGCATAATGATAAATAAAATATTTATTTATTGAAAATTTATTATTATAATTGGAATATTTGTCTTAATAAATAAAAGAAAGTTATAATATATTTTAAGTTTAATTTAAAATATTTTAATATATAAAAAAAAGGATAAAAATAATATATTATAAAAGAAATTTTATATAAAAAAAAAAAGATTTATTTTTATTTTATTTTTAAACATTTGTTTTTTATATACAAATTTAGCAAAAATTAAAAAATGAAAATATTTATTTCATATATATTGCAATAAAAATAAATTAAACTAAGTATTTTTTTTATAATTTATAATAGAATTCAAAGTATATAATATTTTAAATATAATTTATATATACTCATATAAAAAATCTATATTAATTGTATTTATTATAAATTATATATTTATAAAACAATATTTTTTTTCGGTATATGAAGATAAAAGAAGAATAGATTTTTTTATTATTAAATATAATAATTTATAAATATATTGTTATAAATTATATATATTTATAAATGCAAACAAAAAATTATTTTGTGATAAATAATATGTTTAATAAAATAAATTTGTATCTTAATTTTTATTTAATGAATAATTATTTAAATAGAAAAAAATTTTAATTAAAAAAAAATTTATAATAAATTATATAATAAAATTATATATTAATATTAATTTTAAAAAATTTAAAATTAATATTTAATTTATTTATAATATATAATATTTTAATTAATTAATATATATAAATAAATATATATTTATATATTATATATTTAAAATAAATATAAATATTTTTTAATATTTTTGTTATTTTTTATACAATATTAAAACACAATATAAAAAAATAAAAACTATATATATATTTTTAGAAAATTTATAAACTTATATTAAAAAAATTATTTACTTAATATTAAAGAAATATGAATAAATTAATAAAAATTAAAAATATAATTATATAAACATATTATTACTAATAAAAACAACGGAGAAGGTACTACCAAAAACAATTAAGAAAGTAATACTGTAAACAATAAAGAAAATTAAATACAAACAACTAATAATGTACTAATACAAATAATAGAGTAAGTACAACTACAAAAAATAGAGGAATAATAATACAAGCATTTGAAAAAGTATTAAATAAAATGATTATGGTACTAAAATTATATATATATATATATTTACTAATTTCTATGATGTTTATATATTTTATTATTTTTATTTATTGGCTATATAAATTCAAATTTAATTTTTTTTTTCATATTAATAATAAATAATATAAATAAATATTTATTTTATATTTTTATTTTACAATTTTAATATTAGATTTTATTTATATTGATTTTTTGAGAATTATTTTGATAATCTTTATATTTTTTCAATAAGTAAATTGTAAATATTCTTAAAATATTAATTTAAATTAATTAATAAAAATAAATAAACATATCAAAAAATATTATTTTTTTAAAATATAATTTTAAATATAATTATTTTATTAATTTATATATATATATATATATATATATATATATTTTTATATATATATATCTTTATATTATTTTATTTATAATTCAATTTTAGAAATTTAAAATTAATTACTTCATTTTTCTTTAGATTAAAATATTTTTATTTTTGTTAATTAATAAATAATTTAAAAATTAAAATAATTAAATAACTTTTTTTTTAAATTTAAAATAATAAAAATGTATAATTTTGATATATTAAATAAACCATATGAACTTATTTTATTTTATTCTTATTTAATTTTAAAAATAAAGAGATATTAATAATTTCAATAAAGAATCATTATCACTAATATTTTGTAATACCTTAATTATTTGTAGTATTATCATGCTTTTATTTCGCATTTTGAATTTGAATAATAGTATCCTTTTTTAAAATCACATTAATGACATTCTTAAGAAGTACAACGTAAACATCCATCACCACAATAAATGCATATTTTATTATCATAATCAGGATAATAAGTATCAGGACAATCTTAAAAACATTAATTCTAATACAAGAAAAGGTGATCTTAACATTATAAGCAATAATTTTTATTATTAGGAGAGCATGTTTCACAATTTATACTGCATTATTCTTACTAGCAAGTAAAGCTTAAAATATTTTGAAATTCCCAACCATTCTGAGTATCACATTAAACACATTTATATTCACTCCAGCAATTAAGGCAACCTTAATGACATTGTAGGCATTAACCATTTTACACAAAGGTACCTAGAGGGCATTCTTCATAGCATTAATTTTTCCAATAATAAGAACCCTATTCACATATAGTAATTGGTACACATACTCTTTTTTCTTTATCCTAAAATTAATCTTCAGGGCATTAAGAAACACATTAACCTTAAAATAAAAAAAATCCATTAATGCAAGAAATACAAGTACTTAATTCACTTGAACATTATTAGCATCCTTGAGAACATACTTCATAACATTAATTTTACCAATAATAAGAATCCTATTTACATATAACAATTGGTACACATACTCTTTATATTTTATCCTAAAATTAATTTTCAGGGCATTAAGAAACACATTATCCTTCTAATAAAAAAAATTCATTTATGCAAGAAATACAAGTTTTTAAATCACTTTAACAACGTTAACATCCTTTAGGGCATTCTTCATAACATTAATTTTACCAATAATAAGAACCTTACTAACATAAAATAATTGGTTCACATTCTCTTTTTTATATATTCTCAATATAATTTACAGGGCAATAAGATAAACATGTTCCTTCAAATAAATATGTTCCACTTAAACAATAAGTACAAGTCTTTAAATCCCTTAAACATTAATAACATCCTTAAGGACATCCTTCATAGCATTTATTGGACCAAAATAAAGAATCCCTTTTACATTTAACATTTAGTACACATTCATGTTTTTCTAAATCCTTAAATTAATTTTCAGGACATTCAGTAACACATTTTCCATTTGATAAGAATAATCCTCTATAACAAAAAGTACAAGCTTTTAAATCAATTGAGCATTTTAAACATCCTTAAGGACATTTAGCACATAAATCGCCTTTTTTTTTAAATTATAATTATTCATCACACACTGCACATACAGTTTAAGATTAGCATTATATACATCCTGTAATTTCACATGTTTGGCATGTATTATTTTCTTTATTAATGAATGTTCCTTAAGGACAATCACTAGCAGCAACACATTTACCAGTATTTAAGTTAAGGAAGTACTAGTCTTTACATTTAGTACATTTTTATTTATTATAATAATCACATTTCTCACATTATTTTTAATCACATCCTTAACTAACTGATTTTATGCATATTCCTTATTCTAATTAATAGTCATTACTACATTATTATACACATATTCGATCTTCTGAATATGTAAAAAAACCACAGTCTAAACAATCAAAACTTGTAGGACCAGAACATCTTTTACATATTGCATTACATTAAACACATTTTTTTTGTAATATACTACAATAAAAACCATTAGGACACTAATCTCTACATACTTTGTCAAGATTTGCATATTTACCTTTAGGGCATTATTAAACACATTATGTTGGATCTTCCTCTAGAGTAAAATATTGACAATTTTTTTCTTCAATATTACAATCAGGTCCTGACCATCCTGATTTACATTTACATTATCCAAATATGCAAATACCTTTTCGAGAACAATAGTTAGGACATTTAGGCTTATGACTACAAAATTCTCTATAATTATCAGGACAAGCAATATAACCATATTCTGGATTTCCTTCATTAACTTCGATTTCTTTTCCTTAATCTTATTTTCTACAGATTAATTTTTTATTGCTCAATTAAGTAATAGTTATCGTAACTTAAGTAAAATCAGGAGAACATTCGACTTTATGACAACGAGAATTGCTATTATAAGAGATACCTATTCCATAAAGAGCAGTAGATTTAAAGCATTTAGAGTCATCTCCAAAATATTAAAAAGTGAAAAGATTAGAACTAATTTAATGACTTGTTTAATCATTACAAAAAACTTAATTTTAAATTCTTTAACAATTATCCGTTAAAACACTTTTACTAATTCCTCCATAACCATCGTATATTAAAGAGCATTATTAAGGAGAATATTCTATTTAAGTAAATTCTGGATACTAAGTTTTAGAATAGCAAGCTTAAATAGCAAACTCACATCCTCTATTTCTTCCCCATTATATATCATCGGCCATATTTTCATTAACTTCAGCATAAAAGCCACTATCTCTCAATAAAGCAATAGTAAAAATAGACAATTGATAACCTCTTCCAGAAGACTCAGCAGTCATCAATTCATTAAATATGATTGTTTTTTCCCAATGTGAACTAATGGAACTCTTACTATCATCATTCTCTAATTGCATTCCTTCTAAAGTATAACATCCATAATATTTTCTAGCAGTAGCAAGTATATGAGGTGTAAAAATTATTTAAGTATTTTTATTCCTTATAATAACTGTTTTTATATAACTTTCTATTTCTTCACCATAATAGTTTCCTGTTAAAGGATTTACCCAATATTTATATAAGCCACTTGAAAATCCTAATATATGCAAACATTCATGCAAAATAATATTGAAATCACCTTAAAATCCAGAAATTTATTTATTTTTGTCTAAATTATTTATATTTACATTAATTAAACCAAAATTAACTCTTTTCAAATTTTCATCCAGTTAACAATAAACACCAGTAGCTAAAATACCTACTTATTATTAGGCTACTAAAATATGTATATCAGAATTTTTCTCACCATCTGTTCTATATTTTTAAGGAACAGATATATTATGGCATATTTCACTATTAAATTTAATAGGTTCTTAAGCAGGAATAACTTTTAATAGTTTTTCAAAATATGCCTTAATTAAATCAATCAAATCTTATAAATAATCTCTTTTATGATTATCTTCTGCTTAATCTTAAGAAGAAATAAAATCTATAGTAACTCTTATAGGTAGTGGATATAATTTTTTTTTCTTAGTTATCTTATCTTTTTGAAGACTTTTTTATAATATTCTTCGTGATTAATCTATTTGTTCATTTAATTATGCGAAATTAAATTCAGCATCATGATTGCATATATGATTATATACTCCTAATATTAAATAAGAAAGAAATAATATTAATAAAATTAAGATTCTTTGACTATTATTAGTTTTAATTAAATTCATTTTTAATATTTTTATTATAATTTATAAAAAAAATATTTACTTAATATAATTTACTTTATATCAAAATAAAACAAAAATTGTATTTATTTTTTGTATTTATAATTTTTAATTTTTTTCAATAAAGGTAATAAATGAATTATATTATATTCAAAAATAAATTATTAAAAAATATAATGTCCTAAAATTATAGTTTTTTAGAAATTTCACAAAAATTATTTTTGAATTATATTATTTTTGTCTTTGAATATAATTTAATATAAATTAAATTTTTTATTTAAATTAAAATTAAAATAAAATACATGCTTAATTAATATATAAAATAATAAATATAAATTTAATATTATTAAACAAATATTTATAAATAAAATTTTAATAATCTATATAAATAAATATGTGAATAATATCTTATTTATAAATAATTATTTAATTTTGTAAAATTTAAATTATAAATATTATTAAAAATTATTAATAAAAAAATAAATAATTAATTATAAAAAATAATAATTTCAATATAAATATTTTTAAAATTCTTTTTATTTTAATAAAATTAAAAATTTAATATTAGCCTTGTTAACATTTTTGTATAAAAAAAAAAAAAGATTTAAATATAAGTTATCAAAAAAAATTTAAAAATCAATTAAAGTATAAATTTTTTTAATTATTTTTTTAACATATGCTTTATTTTTATTTAATTTATATTTTATATTTTTTTTTTTATTTTATTGATTTACAAAATTATGTTTTGGTAGTCATTAAAATTTCAATATTTAAATTAATTAGATGTTTAAATAATATTTATTTTAGAAAGTATTAAATAAATTTTTTAATTATATTAATTAAGATTTTATATTAATAAACTTTTACAAATTTTTGTTTAAATTTATAAATTTTTAATATATTTATATGCTTAAAAATACAAATATTTTTAGTTTTATTTATAGTTAATATTTTTCTTTTTTATATGATAAAAATGGAAATATATAATTATAAAAAAAATCCAAAATATTTGTATATATGATATATTTCAGCCTAACTATCTTAAGTAAGTACAAATGTTTGAGTAAAATCTATATTAATCTATAAACAAAAACTATATTTACAAGTTAAAAATAATAATTTATCTTTGGCAATTTACATTTTATTTTAAATCTTTAATTATATATAAATTATATTCTTAGCAATTTTTTTTTATATTATATATAATTAACTTAATTTTTAAAAAGCCAAGAACAATTTATAATTTTAAATATTCAAAATATTATAATAGTAAGAATAATAAGAACAAATATTATTCTATTATATAAATTGATATTTCAAATTTATAAAAATGAAATATTAGAATTATCAACAAAAAAACATATAAAGAATATGTATATGAAAATTGATATTAAATTAAAACTCATATTATTTGACAAGTAAAATTAAAAACATTAATCAATAGATTTTATAATAAAAATAAATAACTGTATTAATAATAACAATTAAAATTTAAACGATATATAATATTTTTAAAATAAAATAATAAATGTATTAATAGCAGTAAAAATATAATCAACAAATATAGAATTAATGAATAAATTAAGTACAAATTTCAATTTTATATAATATTTAAATTTCAGATTAAAAAAAATTTGAAATAATATAAAATTTAATTATTTATCTTATTATAAAAATAAGTAAACTAATTATTAATTACATTTATTTATAAATACTCATTTTTTATATGCTTTTTTTATATAATTTTTTCTATTATAAATATTAAATATCTATTTAAAACAGATAAATAATTTTAATTTAAAAAATTCAAATTATTAAATAAAATAATATAAAATAAATAAATATATAAATCACAATTTGGCATAAGCATAAGCTTCACCTTTCATTAACATTCCAACCATAGGTTTTCCTAAATTTTCGCTAACCTTTGCTACAATTTCTTTATTTTTATAAAAGCTACAGGCTTCTACTATAGCCCTAGCTCTTTTTTCAGGGATATCAGATTTAAATATACCACTTCCAACAAAGACTCCATCAACTCCTAATTCCATCAACAAAATTACATCAGCAGGTGTTGCAATACCCCCAGCTGCAAAAGTAACAACAGGTAATCTTCCAAGTTTTCTTACTTCTCTAACTAAATCTAAATTAACTTAATGTTATTTTGCGAAGACATAAATTTCATCATCTCTTAAAGATTAAAGTCTTCTTATCTCTCCAAAAATGGATCTTGTATGTTTTACAGCTTCTACAACATTACCAGTTCCTGCATCCCCTTTCATTCTAATCATAGAAGCACCTTCAGAAATTCTTCTAAGAGCTTCTCCAAGATCTTTAGCTCCGCAAACAAAAGGAATTTTAAATACACTTTTATCAATATGATTATGTTAATCAGCAGCAGTTAAAACTTCACTTTCATCTATACAATCAACACCTAAAGTTTACAATATTTAAGCCTCTCCAAAATGCCCGATTCTAGATTTAGCCATAATAGGGATAGAAACTGCATTTAGAACTTCTTTTATCATTCTTGGATCTGACATTCTTGCGATAGATCCGTCAGCCTTAATATCAGCTGGAATTTTTTCCAAAGCCATCACCGCACAAGCGCCTGCAGCTTCTGCAATTTTCGCTTAAGTTGCATTTACAACATCCATAATTACTCCACCTTTAAGGAATTTAAGAAAGCCAACTTTTACAGACAAGCTGCTTTTAATGATAGTATTAGAATCATTGATTCCGTAATAATGTTCTAAATGTAAGGGTCTTTATATTGTACAGAAGTTTGCTCTTACTATATTCAAAAAATATGAATGCCAAGAATAGTCTTCATTTGTTATTTCAGGATGGAAAACAGTTGCAAGCATATTAAATTATTAAACTGCTACAATTACTTAATTTTCTCCTTCAACTTTAGTAGTAGCTAAAACGTCTACTTTACTATTGTCAATTTTCAAAATAGCAGGAGCTCTTATAAAATGGGATACTTCTGAAAGACCAAAATTTTTTGCTTTTTAAGTTAATTCAAGTCTTCTAATTGCACTGTCTGTTTATCTTCCAAAATAGTTTCTATTTACTGTTATATTTAGGCCGCCAATCAAAGGTTAATATTTTACATTTTCTTAAATTCCTATAACTTGTTAATTAGAAACCTTCTCTGATAACATTATAGCACCTGCACATATGCCCCAAACTGGCTTTGATTTTACAAATTCTTATATGACTGAGAGCATTTAGTATTTTTCTAATAATATTCCTTATGTTGTAGATTCTCCTCCAGGAAGAATTAAGGCGTCTAAATTTTTCAACTCATGAGGATGGCGTACATCTATCACATTTATTGTATTTGATATTTTTTATAAAATCTCGCAATGCTCTATGAAAGCACCTTAAAGAGAAAGTACACCTATATTTAGAGTTGCCATGTTTTAAATATTTTTATATATTTTTTTAAAAATATTTAATTAATTTAAAATTTATTTATTTTTTGAAAAAGATTTTTTTAATTATGTCACACTATTTATTATAATATTAAAATAATTGTGATATAAAATTATTTTAAATGAAAAAAAATGAAATATAATTATTGAAAAATAGAAATCAAAAGAATTTTCTTTGATAAAATTTTTATAAATAAAAATTATAATGAAATAATAAAAGATTTAAAATTTTTAAACAAGAGAAAATATAATAAAATTAAATTTTTAATAATGATTATATATAAATAATATTTTTTGTATAAAATAAGTTAAAATTTTCTATATAAAATAAGTTGAAATTTTTTAATACTTTTAATAATAATTAGATATAATAAGAATTTTGTTTCTCAAATAGAAACTAATAAAGTTTAATTTGAATTAATATTAACTATATAATATATCTTATTTAACTTTATTATTATAGTTATTTTATTAATTTTATAATTTTATATAATTATAGATTTTTTTACTTTTATAATTACATTATATATAATATTTATTATACTATTATTTTTAATATCTTAATTTCTAATATTTTATTTTGCAACAAAAACATTACAATAATTTTTTCGAAACATAATTTAATGTTTATTAAAAATGTTATTTATTTATAAATTTTATTAGTTATAAATTACTTTTTAAATATCAAAATTTTAAAATATTCTCTATTACTTGTTTATATTATTTTTAAATTTTATTATGTAAATGTAATTATCAAAAAAATAAGTAGTAAAAAGCAGATAATGGTTTTTTTTTATTTATTAAGTTTATTATAATAATTATAGAAAAATAAAACTATATGAAAAAAGTAATATTACTAAAGAAAAATATTAATTTAAATAAAAATCTTAAAAATTTTATATAATTTTTAATTAAAAAATTAACTATGTATTAAGTATTTAAAGTTTTTTCTTTTATTTTACATTTAATTTTTAATATTTTAGATATAAATAATTAAATTAAACAAATAACTGTAAATATATCAAAGTTAAATAAATAATATTTATACAAAAAATAGTAAAAATATATATTATAATTATTACATAATAAAGATTTTTTTTTTTTTTTAAATTACATTTTAACAATATTCATATTACATTTAATTTTAAATTGTGTAATATATATTAGTCTATCTATTATTGTTATTTATTTATTATAATACTAAACACCATAATAAAAATTTTCACAAATAAATACAATATAATCTTAAATAAATATATGATAAAAACTATTTTTTATAAATTAAAATATATTAATAAAACGACTTTAATTTTATAAACTTGTTAAAAATTATTAAACATAGAAGTTAAAATCTTAATAGATAAATATTATCAATATAAATTAATAATATTATATACTTGCGATAAAAAAATTAAATTAAATTATTATAGAATGTATAATTAAAATATATTAATTTTTAAAATTATTATGATAAAATAAAATTATTCTTAATAATTAAAATTTAACCATTAATTTACTTATTATAAGAAAAAAAAATTAAATTGTTTAAAAATATTATAAAAAAATATAATAAATATTTTATTTTGATAAAAAGATAATAAAAATTATAAAATAAAAATTAAATTAATATTTAATTTAAAAAAAATAAAAAATATTAATAAATAAATTTTTTTAGGTTAATGAAAAAAAATATATAAGAAGCAATTCAAAAAATATATTTAAATAATTAATATATATATTTAATATAGCTATAATTTATATATCAAGAGAATATAAAATAATTAAAGATAAATTTTTTACTTATAAAATCTTATGTATTAATTATAATGTCAACTATCAACAAACAATATTACTTTAAAATAAAAATATAATATATATAATTATAATAATATATAAATAAAAAATTAAAATAATTTTAATTTTTTATTAATAAAATTTATTTATATTTTTATAATTATTATATTATTATTATTATTTATTATATATATTATTATTATTATTATTTTTATTATTATTATTTTTATTATTTTTATTTTTTCTATAATTTTTATTTTTATTATTTATATTATAATTTTACATTTTTAACTATCCAAATTATATAGGTATTTTTATAAATTTACATTCGTTTTCATCAATTTTATTTTTACTTTAATATTTTTTTTTTAATTAAATAGTATTTTTTTTTTAAATAAATATTTACCTTAAATCTATTTCTACTTCTTTTAAAGATTTAGGTAATCTTCTTGATTATTCTTTTAATTTTTTTGCTCCAATTTAAGTTATTTAATTTTCTCTATAATTTTTTATTTATTTATTTTAAAACTTTTTTCAATTTAACCCAAAATATAATTTTAGTTTTTGAAGACTTTTTGGGAAATCCTTGAATTTTAGTGCTATTTCGTTTATGGCTTCATCATTTATCAGATTTTCACTTTTTTGTATTTATTTATAATAAATTATTAATAATATTACCCTAGCGTTATTATTAAAGTTTATATATTACCCTTATATTTCGATAATGAACTAAATAGATCTACTGCTGCTTAGTTCGAAATATTATTTTTTCTAGTTTGGCTTTATTTTTTTATGTTTTTATAAAATTTTATACCCTAAATATAGTTCAAGAACATTAAAATCAATACTATTATTCTATAATGCATCAGATATGCATTTTAGTCCTTTGTCTCCAATATTATTATTGCTAATTACAAATGTTTTTGTAAGTACATAAAAATATTTTATATATTTTTACTATATATTTAATGAAAAATATAGCAAATATTATTAAATCCATTTAAAATTGGAAATTAGAATCACAATTCCTTCTTTTCCTAATTTATTATTGCTTTTAATTTAAAATATAAATGATTCTTATTTTTGTAATTTAAGTAACCCTAAATAAAATGTAATTTTTTCTAATACTGTTGGTAAAAATAATAAAGATTCTGTAAGTTATTTTATTCCTAAATTCGTTATATTGTTATCTCTTTTAATATTTTATAATATAGTTTTTATTATATTTAATACCCTAAGTTAATTGTTAATTCTTTTATTGTTTTTGGAATAAATTTAATTCCTTCTGCAAAATGAACTAATCCAATATCAGTCATATTATTTCCCCTTATTTATTAAATAAAAGATTGAAATATCAAAGAAAATGAGTTAAATAAATATTATAAAAATAAAAAAAGAATATCTATAAAAATTACCACATATCTAAATTTAATGTTTAAAGTGATTAAGGCATTATTCTTAAAAATTCGCTAAAATATTAAGTTCCTTTACTGTTTAGTCTATTAGCACTTTTTATAGAATGTATTTTTTAATAATTAATAATTAATACTTTTTTCATTACGTTAAAAATAAATAAAGATTATTAAGGTTTTTAGGCAACATTTTAAGAGAGTTTCCTAAATACCTTCCTCCTAATTCACCTATTTGATTGTCTCTATTTTTTAAAAAAATTTAAATCATTATCAAAAAGTTAAGAAGTTATTTTTAATACATTAATATTAAGTTTAATTGCCTTAGATTTTAAGGTAAACTCATTAATCCTTCAGCTAAATAATAAGAACCATCGTTTCCTAGATTATTTTTGCTTATTATTTTTAAAAATAATAAAATATGCTGATGATTTACCTTATATCTAGAGTTAAAGATGATAATTGTTAAGGAAAGTTCAAAATACTTTACTTTATTATGGGATATAGTGTATCTGATAAATTTAAATTACTATATATTTATTTTGGATAAGAATTAATAATAATTATTTTACTTACTTCATAAAAATAATTAATTGCTTTAATTTTTGATTTTTTTTAAATTGTTTAAATATTTATTATATTCCTTAACTAAATTCTTTTTAATGTTTAACTTTATTAAGGTTTATTATTATCTGTTCAAGCTTATTGTTAATTTAAAAAAATGTAATGCTTTATTGAATTGATTATAAGCTATTAATAAAGAAATATATATATATAATTTTTTTATTTTTATGTTAATAATATAACATTGGTTCTATTTGAATATCTACTTCTGATATTGTTTAATTTAAAGTAACATTATAAAAGTTTGGTAATATTTTTTAATCAATCCTTTAGTTTTAAAAAAATATTATATAAAAGTAAATATAAAAAATATAATCAATTTTACTTAATTGAATTAACTATTACTTATTAATCTATTTATTACTAAATTTAATTACTGCTATTTTTTTTTATTTAGAAAAATTAAATTAAACACAAAAACTAAAATAAATTTAATTGAAATACTTTCGTAAAACGCATTAATCATTATTTAATAAAAACTATTTATTTAAACAAAAATCGCATTTTTACGTATTATTTTAATTACAATATAAACAATTTTAAGCTTTACATTATAAACATTGCATATTATTAGAAGTTAATTGATAGTTATCTTTACATTTTACACATTACTTTAAATCACAAATATCACAATTTTCTATTCCACATAACTATTCATTTTACTTAACACATTCAAGACATTTTTATGAAGAGTTTTTGCAATCTTTATATTTTACATCTTATAAGCATTTTCTACACATTCTAGTATCTTTCATTTCAAAATATCCTTCTGGACAATCTGCTAAACAATAGTATTTTTATTAATTTTAGTTTTTATATGTAAAAAATGGGGGAGGACAAACGATAACACAATTTCCTTTATGCAGTTTAAATGTATTATTACATTATAAACACTAATCTGCTGTACAATATTCACAATTCTATTAACATTTGTAATGTCTGAAATTCTATACAATATTTGAAGAAATATAAATGTAAATAAAAATATTTTACATAGAAATAAGAAAAAAGAATAGAAATTGATATTGACAATATAATTAAATATTTTTTCTTTTATTGAAACACATTATACTAATAATTTTTTTTATCTTTTTAAATCATTTTTTTAAAAAATTAGTGTGTATATTATTTATTATATATATTTTTTAATTTAAAATTTTTTATAAATCTTTAATTAAAATTATTTGATTTTTTTAAGATTTTTGAAAATATCTTTAATATTTTTTTATAAAGTTTATTAAAAAGAAATAAAAATTGAGTTTATAATCAAAATTAAAAAGAAAAATTTCTTAAAAAATATTTTTAACTTTTTTTTTCTGATGATAGTTTTTTCCAAAAAAAAACCCATTTTTACGAAAATCTTCATCTTTTCCTTTAATATTTTTTTTATATATTAATTATTCGTTTGCTTTTTTCTAAGTTAAATAAAAAAATTTATAATATTTTTTTCTAATTATAAAATATTTTTAGAGAAATTATATATTTCATATTAAAAGATAATATTTTTAAGAAAATTTCTTTAATTCTTTACTTTAATCTAAATAATATAATTTTTTTTTTTATTTTTATAAATTTTATTTTTAAAAAAAAAAATTATTTAAATTTTTTGAAAAATGGTAATTACAAAAAAAAAAAATTAGGTTTATTTGTAGAAATTTCTGTAATTTAATGGATATTAAATATATATTATTTTATAAAATCTGCATTTATACTTATAAAAAAAAATTAAAAATTTAAAATAAAATATTTTGAGTAGTATTATATAATAAAGATTAAAACTTTATTAAATTAACATTATTAAAATATAATTATTGCTATATTAAAATTTATATTTATATTTATATTTATATTTATATTTTTATATTTTTATATTTATATTTATATTTATATTTATATTTATATTTATATTTATTTTTATTTAGTTAAATATAGTCTTTATTCTTTTATATGCTTAACAAGTTTTAATTATAAGAATTAAATATTATTTTAAAAGCAAATTTTAATAAAATTTAAAGAAACTATTTTAAAATTGAATTTAAGTATAAATTAATATTATTAATATTTTAAATTATTATAAAAATAAATTTAATTTTTTAAAATTAAAATTAATTATCTTTTTATTTAAATATAATTTTTTTTACTTACTTTTTATTAATATATATATGTTTGTAAGTTTTTAATAATTAATATGCTATAAATTTTTAACTCAAATCTTTTGTTAATTATTTTATAAATATTTACATGGAAAAATAGAAAAGTTAAATTTTAATTTTCTGGTTGTTTTAATATACTCAAACTTGTATTAATGTATTATTTAAGATAATTTTCCTTAATATAAATGTAAAAATCTTTTTTTATAGATTTATGAATTTTTATAAGTTTAATTTACTTAAGTCTTTAATTTATATTAGATTATTAAAATAAATATTCATTTTATAAAATAAATCTCTTTTGCAAAAAAATTAAATTATTATAATTAAGATTTTGAAGTTTTTAATCTATTTTTTGCATCTAAATCTTTTTTTAAATGTATCAAATTAAAATTTAAAAAAAAAAAAAAAATTAAAGTAAAATAATACAAATATTCTTACTAAAAAAAATTTAAAATTAACTTCATATATTTTAAAACTAACGTTTAAATTTAAAGACAGAACTAAATTTTTAACATTTTTAAAATTAAAAATAACTTAAATTATTTGCAAAGTAATTTTAAAAGTAGAAATTTAATAATTATATATATTGAAATTTATTTTTTTGAACAAAAGAAACTCAATAATTAATAAATAACTAAAATATTAAAAAATTATTTCATTTTCAATAAAGGTACTATGTATTAATAAATTTTTTATGATAAATAAATATCTAAAAACTTGAATTTATAACTAAATATCGAAAGTTTAATTAATAATTATTATTATTTTTTTAAAAAAAATTATCAAAAAAAAAAAGAAAGAATTATCAATTTTTTTCTTGTTTTTGTTGTTGCTGTTTTTTTGTTTTAGAAAAAAAAAATAACTGAAAAAATAAAAAAACAATATGAACAAATTATAATTAATATTGAGTTTATTATAATTATGGATAAGTATATTACAGATTAATATTATTTTTAAAATGATGATAGTCTATAAATATAATAATATTGAATAAATAAAAAATAAATAAATAATATTTGCAAATAATAGATAATTATTTATTCTTAATTATATAAATAATGAAATAATAACATCAATAAAAAATAAAAATTATTCTAATTAAATATATTCAGCAAATAATAATTTATAAATACTTTTTTACATATTTTAATAAATATATTAAAATGTATATTTTTATTTTATTATTTTACATTATTTTAAAAAAATATATTTTTTTTAGTGAAAATTAATAACTAATATCCAAATAATTTTTTTTTTTAAAAAAAAAATAATAATAATATTTTTATTTATAAATATTATATTATTTTTTATTCTTTTACTTTAATAAAATTCACTAAACTATTAAAATGATTTTGCTTAAATCTTAAACATCATAATAGTCAGATTGTTCAACAACTACAAGTGCAAACTAATTAGATTAAAATTAATTTAATTTTAATTTATTAGATTGTTCTAAAAATTTTATTTCTTAAGAACATATTTCTCGAGGTAAATTAAATTAGTTATTAATTATAATTAAAAAATATGTTTTTAAATCAGAAATTATTTCAGAAACTTTAAAATATAATGATAATGAAGTATAAAAGTCTAATTTAATTGAATATTTAAATCTATTGGGAGCAAAATAAATAACATCATAAATTTAATATGAAAATCATAAGCATTAACTAATATATTTGCATAATAATAAACTATATGATATAAATTTATATATTTAAAAAAATATGCATTATGATACCAATAATGAGGGGATTGATAATCTTGATTATATGAAAAATTTTGAAATAGATAATAATGTTGTTTATTTAGTTTGTGAAAGAATAATAAATTTTAAAGTTGATAAAAATGAATATGATTAATTAAGTTATATTATTAATATTTTTAATCATTATATTAACTATTGTTAATTCTCTATATCTAAAAATAACTCTTAATAATATTAAATTGTTATTACAAATAATATTATAATTGATGAAAATTTAATTTTGGATATTAATGAATTTAAATACTTCTTAATTTAAGCCGAAACTCTATTTGAATGTGAAATTAAAATTATTGAGTTGCTTTAATAAATTCAGAATAATTAACATAATTTAAATAAACTAGAAAAAGTTGAATAAAATAAAATTGAAAAGTAAATTCTTAATTTTTTTTCAAAAAATGTTTATGCTTTGAAAAGAAATATTAAGAAAATTTTATATGATTTGACTTTGGATCTAAAATGATATTTAAAATCATTTACTCAAAAACTATTTTATAAAGGGATGAATTTTTTGTATTTAAATGATAAAAAATTATGATTATTTATAAAAAAAAACAAAACTTCAATTTTAACTTTTTATTTTTAAATA
>NW_004086722.1:22429-46607 GCF_000220395.1 Ichthyophthirius multifiliis
TTAAATTCGAAGGGGGAGAGGGAAGATAAAAAATATTAATTTTTTTAGATTTGAATTTATAGTCTTTATATTTCTTTTTATAAAAATAAATAAATATTTTTTATCGAGAAATTGAAAAAAAAAAAAATCTTTATTTGTATAATAATAATTTTTTTTTTTCAAACAAAAATTATTTTTACACATATTTTATTTTATTTTATTTTAATGAATATTATGTTTAAAAATATTTTTATCTTTAAAGTAAGATTTTATTTAATTATATTCATAAAAATTTGTAATTTTTATAATATATATATTTTTAAATATTATAAGTCACATAAACATCATTATAACACATTTCCTCATTATTTTTAATTTACTTTTAAAATTATTATATATATATATTTTTTTTTAAGAATTAACAAATAATGTAAATACTATAACAACAACAAAAACAGTAAAAAGCTTTGTTAGTTAAAAATTAATTTGTAATTCGAATTTAATATTTCTTTTTTTCAATTATTATAATATACTTTTCGTTATATCCGGGTTTCTAAAATATGAGATTCTAAATTAAAGTAGTATCAAAGATAGCATTTATAGGATTCAGTGGTTTTGGAAAATTTACTGCTTTATAGTTACTTTTAAGATATTATGATAATTATGAGATCAAATATTAGCCGATGGAGTTAAATAAGAGAATATGAAATCAAATAATTCAGAAACAGTATGAAGAAGTTAGTTAGGAGTTTTATTATTTAAGGAAATTAACCTAGAAAATATGCAATAATATATATCAAGCTAAATTTGATTAAATAAAAGAAGTAGCATTAATATTTATTGAAGATAAATATCCTTTAATAAACTAATAAGATGAAAATGTATAAAAAACTGGATTTGAAAGAGGATTTAAAAATAATATAATTCTCTTTTTGGTGGATAAACATAAAAAATTACAATTAAATGAGTTATTGTAGAAAATCCTAATATATTTTAACTTGATGAGATTAATAATGATTTATACTAAAATTATTTAAATATATATTTTTTAAAAAAACAATTTAGTTGCTAATACTATATTTAATTAATTAAAGGAAAAACTTGCCTAAGTGTATCATATAAACAATCTAAAATTTATAATAGTGATTAAATTTTAGTTTTTTAATAAGGAAAATAATTATAAATAAGAAAAAATCTTTTGAATAAGAAAAAATTATTAATAAAAATGGTTATTTATATGGATTAAATGTAATTTGATTATATTTATGTATTTTATATAAGAAAATTTATTTAAATGTATAAACTTTTACTATTATTATTATAATAATAACTTGATTTCATGAATATACAATAAAAAAAAAAATATTATATATTTGGTAAAATAAATAATATAAAATAATAAAATATAATAAAAATAATTATTGTAAATCTTTTATAATATATATATTTTTTTATTTTTAATAATATTTAAAATATATTTTATTCTATTATATCATAAGAAAATAAAAAAAAAATATCAATTAAAATATTTTTAGTAAAAAATAATAACAAAATAGAAATATTAACAAACAAACAAAAATGTAAGGTTGTCCTTTTTCAAATGATCCTAAACATAAAGTAACTCCCGTAATACTAGGATAGCATTTAGTTGTATTAAATTTGTTCTTTTTAATAGCTAAAATCTATGATGCTTATTTATTAAGTTGGTTAAGTTATTTATTATCAATCAGTTTGCTACTTTGTTTGATTTCAATCTAACTTAAAAAATTTCTTAATGTTGAATTTAATAGCGAAAGTTATCAATGCACATCTTTTGACTTAAATGACTAGGCAACTGTAAAAGCTCTTTATGTTCATACATTCACATTTGTAAATGATTCAATTTAAAAATTTAGAAAAGTCGTTCTTTTAAAAGACTATTTCTATACATTAAAATGGGTTGGAGCTCTTTATGCTTTAAGCAAAATCGCTTTCTGGTTTGGAGATTTTGGATTGATTTTCTTAGTTTGTAATGCTATTTGTTTATTTCCTTATGTCAATTAAGAGTATGGAAAATAAATTAATGAAAAAACATTTTTTGCGAAAAAATCTTTTTAAGAAAAATTAAATAAAGTTTTGGAAAAAATTCCAAGTAAATAAAAAATATAATGAATTATAATATTTAATTGAAATTTATTAATTATTTATGCATTTATATATTATAATATAATTATTATTTTAATTTGAATTTAAGAATAAATAAAAGAATTTATTTAATTATAATTTATATATTTTATATAATATAAAAACTATATATTATAATATATATATATAATTTTGATTATATTTATTTAGGTTTAATTTACTTTAGTATCTCTATATTATTAATTTTAATTAATTAAACTATAATTTATTTTTTATTAATTATTTATTATAATTTTAATTTTATAATATTATTAAACATATTTTATTTCAAAACTTGAGTTTACTATCTTTTTAAAATATTATTTAAACATATATTTATATAAATATTAAAAAATTGATTTGCAAAACATTTTTGAAGAAAATTATAATGGTTAATAACTATTTTCTAAATAAATGTTTTTAATTTTATAAATATTTTTTTCTTAAGTTTAATATCGTTTCAAAACTTTAAAATATTCATTTATGTAAAAAAATTAAATTTTAATTTATATTTTATTATTTGATAATATATTAATTTTTAATGCATTTTTTTACATAAAATAATATATTTATTTATATTATGATCTATATATGATATAATACGAGAAAATAAATAGAGACCATTAATATTTTTGTTTTATATATATAATTTCTTTTTATCTAATTAATAATTTCAATCAATTTTATTAATTCTTTAAAAACATAAAAATATTTAATAATTTATTATGTATTTTTTTATAAATTACATATATTTATTTATCATGTATTTTTTTTTATATTTTAAATAAAAATATATATTTTAAAATAAAATTTATTTTTTAGTATACAATTTAAATAAAAAAGTTACATAATTTTAAATAGAAATGAATAATCACGATAGCAATAATTACGAATAAGAATAAGAAGAAGACGAAGAATAAAGAATTAACTTTTATTAAATAATAAAAAGATTAAGAGAAGATGGGGAAAATTCTCCCGCATCTCGTTTGGTCTACGTAGCATATTTTAACGAAACTTTATTATAAACGTAAAATATCGACATAGAAAAGATGATGGAATAACGTAATAAAGATAAGTAAAAAGAAAAGGAATTATTTTAAGGATATTGTCTAATAAAAGGAGCATTTCTAATCCATTTGCTAGAAGGAGATTCTACAATAATAAATGAATTTATGTTAGGTTTGTATAATGATTTTAATAAAGAAAAATCTATTTATTTAAATTTAAACATAATTACTTTTAGCGAAGAAAATTCAACAAAAATGTTTGATAAATGGTATTGCGACAACTTATTTTAACCAGGGCCATAACTTACAACTGATATAGAAAAAACAGATTAATAAGTATAGGACAGAACATGGGAAATATATAATATGATATGTCTAGCAGGAAAAAAACATGCTCAAAAAGGTGTCAAAGATAAACTTTAAAAAAAAATTTCTTAAGATATTAATATTTCTGTTGATGATATGTGTTTAATGATTTCAAAATATTATATGAGTATAAATGATTATTATAATTTGTACTTATCAAATCTTTAAATTAATTTAGATGGTGAAAAACAGTATCCCTATTAACCTTCTTTAATATCTATTTTAGAATTTTATTAAAATGGAAATTTAAAATAGTATTGAATAAAAAAAAAAATTAAGAATTCATATAATTATATATATAAAATAATTATTTATATTTTAATCTCCTCATGAATTATTGCCATTTATTACATAATTTCATATTTTAATTTTAGAATAAAAATAATTATTTTTATTGTATTTAACGATTTCCATAGTTTTTTTTTATTTTAATTTAAAATTAAATTCATCAGGGATTACTTAAGTATGATAAGCGTTAATTTATATATCTTTAGTTTATATATATTTATTTTTTAAAATTTATATAAAAATTTTCAAAAATTAAATAAATATTATAAAAATAAAAAAAACAATAAAAATGTAATCTTTAAACTAATTAAAATCCGATACTAATAATTAAGTAATTGATTCTATTAAGATGCTATAGTAAATTGCAATAAATTAATTATCAGGTAAAGATACTACATAAATTAATGAATATAGATTAATGTTAAGACCAGATGAAAAAACTTAAAATAAAATTTACAATTATATGTAAGTATACAGAAATAAAATAATAGGAAATCAATACGATAATAAATAAAAACCTAGAAAAGAAGAGAAATTCTTAAATAATAATGAAATAACAATTATCGAAAATAATTATTAAGATTTAGGTTTTGGCGAATTATGTATGACTTTCATAAATCCTGATTCTTTAGAAATTGGTTCAAAAAAATAAAAACCTGAATGTATAACATATTAAAAGGCAGAGTAGGATTATGATTAATTTTTAAATTTAGTTAACATTAATATTCCATAAAGCGAAAGAATTTTACAAAAAAAAGCTTTTATGTTATCTTTTTTATTACTTTAAGATTATGAAGAAAAAGATGAACAAAATCGTAAAATAACAACGTATAAAGACTTATAAAATCCAATATAAACAGAAAATGAGTAATAATTTAAATTGAACTCCCCAGATGGTAACCAATAAATAGTTAATATAGAACAAAAGTAAACAAAATCACCTATATAATAGTAGTAGGTTTAATAAGAAGATAAATAATAAAAAATAAAATAAAAAAAAGATATTAATTATATTTTAAAACTTATAAAAAAAATCTAATATTTAGAAAATAAAGAATCACCATAAATAGGAAATACTTATTAACCATAAAATATGACGTAAGCTATTTAACCAGATGTAAAAAAAGCATAAAAAAAATTAATATAAATACAATATATTATTTAAATAAAAAAAGAACTAAAATAAAGCAAAATAAGATGATACAAAAAAACCTTAATTAACTCCATATAAAGTAACACAAAAAAATAATTAAGCAGATGAGCAAAAGAAATTAAATGATAAATAAAATTAAAAAAAAACTTTAAAAGATATAAAATAATAAGATATTAATGTTTAATATTTGAAATCAGAAAAAAAAATCAAAAAGCTAATACATTTCATTACAGACATAGATGCTTAAGAATTTAATTAAATTAAAAAAAAAAAAAATTTTGGTGGATTTTTAATAAAAAGAAATTATGACAAAGATGACTACGATTGGTATTGTACAAATAAATATCCAAATGATTATTTAACATTGCTTAGATTTGCAATTCAGCTTAAGTTAACTTTAAATGGAATGCTTTTTACTAGAACTTTTTTAAAAAAAACAGGAGATAAACTAATTTTAACAATTAAATCTTCGGAAGAAATTATTGCTTAAACTGCAAGTAAATATAAACTTTATAAATAAATAGAATTAGGATATGCTGATTTGCTTTCATTAGAACCATGTGATGATAAATATAGGTCTTTTATTTAATAAAATACTTATACAATAATAAAAAAAAAATAGGCCTTTAAGGTTAAAAAATTAAATAAAGAGTGCAATAATTCTATTTAAAAAGAAAATGAAAAACTAAGCAGCTCAATAATAATAGTAACAAGAGAAAAATACAAATAATAATTTATCAATAGAATAATAATCAATAAGAAAACTAAAAGAATACATTAACTTGGAAAACGATAAATTTTGGGAAATTTTAGCATAAAAATAATTATTGTATAATAAAAAAATTGATTAAATTTGTTAAAATTTAAGAATAGAAAAACCTAATCATAGTATAGAAATTATGGATGATAATGCAGAAAATTCTAGAGATTAAAAGGATATTTGGTTAGCTTATTGTTTGTATTTAGATTATATGCTTTATTATATTAATAAAATGTAAATTTTATAAAAGTTCGTTAAAACAGATCCTGATGAAATCATATTGTAAAATTAAAGCTAAAAGAATTAATAAAAGAAAATTGTTAATTTTAATTCATTTTAAAAAAATGAAGCTTTTTTATATAAAGTATAACAAAAAAATTATTTATAAATATTTATTAATCGATTTGATTTGATTTTATTTTTATATTTTCTTCATTTTTTTAAAAAACTAAATGAAAGTTCTTTATCAATTTATTCTATCTTATATTTTTAGGAGATTGAGTTTTTTTAAAAAAAAAACTATAGAAAAAATCAAAAATAATATCAATAATAGTGATATATATATTATTTAAAAAGTTAATTTTTAGAAAAGCATTAGGAGAAACAAATAATTATTTTCATATTGTAAAAGGGATTTTTTCAACAAAAAAGAAATTAAAAAATATATGGGATTATTTAAATGTTAATATCCCAATGACACCTTACGCTTAATATTTTTAATCTTAAAATAAGTATTTTGAGTTGGCTTGGAGAAAATATGAAGTAAATGAAGTAAAGGCAAGGTCATAATTTATGAACATGGAAAAAATTAAGATTTGTAATATTATAGTTTAAAATAATGTAATTATATTACAAAATAAAATAAAATAGTTATAAAAAACAAAAAACATAGATCTTTCTATTAAAATTAAAAATTGATAAATATATTTGTGATTATTTCCCTATTCATGAACCCCATTAATTACTTGGGGAAGAAAAAATGGTTTATTTTCGTCCTTTAATAGATGCATAATACCTTTAAAATCCTTAGCTTACGGAAACATAAGAAAAAATTAGAAAATTATTTCTTATTGTAGAAAAATATTCAGAAGGTAGCGATTTTGATAGTGAAAGCTTAGTTAAAGAAAATTCTTTTGATTTATTTCAACCTTGGAATTTAAATATAGATAGTATACGTGACTATTTTGGTGAAAAAATTGCTATTTATTTCCTTTTTTTATAATATTACACAAAGAAATTAGCGCTTATAAGCCTAATTTCTATTATAGTCTAAATAATATAATAAGAACATGAATCATTATAAGTAGTAGCAGGATTTAGGATATTCTTTTCAATGTTGATTATGTTTTGGTAGGTATTATTTATGTAAAATTGGAAAAAATAATAAGTAATTTTCTCTATTATGTACGGTTAAGAAAAGCTTTAAGAATAAGAAGTAGAAAGACCATAATTTAAAGGATAATATAGGCGTTCTACTTAAAACGATAATATAAATTTTATTTTTTACCCTAGTTGGAAGAGGTAGTTTTTATTTTCCCTATCTATTTTAGTGAGTATAATTATTGTTTCTATTGTTGTAGGTATTATCATTGGTTTGTTTATTTTAAGAGGAATTCTTATTAATAATAATATTTTAACTAAAATTCCTATTATTAACCCGCCAGGATTAATTGGAATTATTAACTCAATATAAATCTTAATATTTAATTATAGTAATAAAAAATATACATTTTATAATTAATTTAGTTTAAATTATTATAAAAAGTATATGTTTTATTTAATAAATGGATGACATAGAAAGAAAATCATTAGTTAGCTTAAACATTTGAAAATTCTTTTATTGTAAAAATATTTTTGTTTACTTTTTGTAATACTTTTGCTTCAGTCTTTATGATTAGTTTCTTTGATTAAATATTAGCAATTACAAAAGAAGAAGAAACTTTTGTATAATAAGCGGATGGAGAATTTCAAACTGAACGCACAAAATATGATTTACTAGAATTATGTAGAACAAATAAAGATTAATAACCTGAAGAATTTGATTGTTTTGAATCGCTTGGATATTAAATATAATCGATATTTTTAATTAATTTAATAAAAAATATACCTGAATTACTTGTACCTTTAATAAAATAATTAATTACTAAAAATTTAAGTAATGAAGATGAAACCCTTATTTTACACCCTTTTAACTAAATAGACTCCTATATAGATGCATAATTAAATTTAGAATAATATATGACTAATGATGACATTGACGGAACTTTAGGTGATTACATGGAACTTGTTATTTAATTTGCTTTTCTTGTATTATTTGGAGTAGCTTTTCCTATTTCATTTATGTTAGCTTTTATTAATAATGTTTTAGAGATTTAGGTTGATAAAATAAAATTGATATATTTCGTTCGAAGACCAGTAAAATTAAAAAATAAAACATACTAATAAATTAATTAAATTTTTAGTTTCCGACAAATGCATGTGATATAGGCCCTTGGGTGAAGATTTTGGAAATTATATCTTTTCTTTCAATTTTTACAAATATAGGTATAATGATTATTATATATAAATATGTATTTTAATCTTAGGTTTATTAGTTTATACAAGTTATACAATACAATCATTTTATCCTGAATATGAATATAAATTTATAGAAGAAATAGATTAAAATAGTAAATAATATATGAACCTTACAGAAGAATAAATTTAGAATCTAGTCGATATTTAAAATACATAAAATATGGAATTACTTCAATAAAAATAGCAGATAGCATTCTTTACATTATTAGTTATCTTTTTATTCTTTAAATATATAGTAACTATCCTTGTAAAAGATGTTCCCGAAATATCTAATATTATTAAAAAAAGGCATAAACATATTATTAATAATTGCCTTCATGGTGTAGAAGATGAAGTTGCTAAATGTACTTATTCAAATTAAGCTAGTCAAATAATTTAAGGAGTTGATTATGAGAATTATAATAACAAATTATAAAAAGATTAAAATTATATTAAATAAAAAGAAGAATTAAAGTTTTTAATATAAAAATAACATAATGAAAAAGATAAGCTTTTGATGAAAATAATATTCAAAAACTAAAACGAATTATAAAAGACATTAAATTAAAAAAAAACATAATGAATATAAATAGAATTTTATATTTATTTTAATATATAGTTTTTAAATATATATATTTTATTTTATTTTTTTTGGAAAAAAATATAAAATAAAATAAATAAAAAATATTAAAATATATAATAGTTATTTCTAAAAATGGAAAAACTTAATATTTACCGTTATTAGCTTGAAGAATAAGTAAGATTTTTGTCCAAAAATTCAATTAATTAAAAAAAATATACAATTAAATTATAATAAAATGGCAAATATTTATAACCAAATATATTTATAGGTAGATTAATGGAATTAATATTCATTAGAATTAAAAGAGAAAATTGGAAATCCTATATGCTAAAAGCATTCTAATTTACATCAAGATATTTCTAAAATTAAAGAAAAATATTTTTTTAGCTATTTAAATGATGCTTAGCGATAAGTATTATTAGGCTTATTATCATTATATTTTCCTTTTGTGAATAGAAAATGTAAATTACATATATTTTTTTTTTTAAAAATAAAATAAAATATATATTAAAGATTTGAAAAAAAGTTTCTCTAGTTCATTTAGACTTTCATTATATATTTATTTTGGTTTAGGATTAATTATTCATCCAGAAACATACAGCTCATTTTTCTATATACCTAATTTACAAGCACATAAAAAATAATGAAATAATTAAAAAATATAATTTTAATTATTAATTTTAAATAAATATTAATAATATCTATAAATATTATTAAATGATTATTTATATACAAAAAAATATAAAAATATAAGTTGTTTTAAAAAAAAATATTAATAAAAAAAAATATGCATTATATCTCATTTAAGAATTACCAGTAATATTAATTATTATTATTATTACATATGGATATTAATTTATCAAAAACATAAATAATTATTATATTTTATTACTTTTAGTGTTGATTAAAATTTATTAATTGCGTTATACATAAAAAAAAATATATATATTTTTTAATTTATATATTCTAAATATTTTTTTTATTTTAATTATTTAAATTTTAAATAAAATAATATATATTAAAATATAAAATATATGTGTATTTTATAATAATCAAGTATATATTGTATAATTTAAATAAAAATATTATTAATGCATTTTGTAATTTATTTTTTTATTAATAAAGATTCTTCATTAACCCTTCCTCATATATTGATTTTTGTTAATAGATCTTAATTTATTTTTTTCCCTATGATTTAATTGATGAGTAATTACAATAATTTTTATTTTTTACTAAATAAAAATATAAATTTAAATCTATTTTATTGTAAAGAACTTTTAGAATTTGTGTATAATGAGTTTTATTATATTTTTATAATTAATTAAATAAATACTTGTAAATTAGTTCTATTTTAATTATTCTAATTTAAAGAAGTCTAAATATCTTTGAATTATTAAAAATATATTATTAGGTTTAAATAAGTTTCAAGCAGAGTTTCCTGCAATTGTTTAGTTTATATTTTAAATCTTTCTCCTATTATAGTTATATTTCTTTTTCTTTTCATTACAATTAAAAGTAGAATAATTAAGGTAAAAATAAAAAGCGAATTATTCATTATCTCAAAATAATAAAAGTAGAGTAAAATTAAATAAAAATTAATTCTATATATGAATTTTTTTTGTAAACTTTAATTATTAAACAATAATTATTATAATTATTATTATTATTATTATTATTATTATTATTTTATTTTTATATACTTAATTCATATAAAAATAAACGATTATTTGTAATATAATTATAAGCTAATAGTCAAATACTAACATATTTATTTGATTTCATTTGCAAATAGTGATACATATTTATAATTTTCTTTATTGCTTTATATTGTATATTTTTAACTAATCACATATTATTTTCTTATTTTTTACTTTTATAAAAGATAAATCATTTAAATAATCATTCGTTTAGTTGTTGTTTTTAATATCGATAATTTTATTTTACTTTTTTATTATTTTAAGATTATTAAGAAAAAAGTGTATATAAATTAAAGTTTTATAATTAATATTAATATTCTAATTTTATTTCTTTCATTTAAAGACTTATATTATTATTAATAAATACTTTATTTGAAAAATTTATTTTTTAATTACAATTTCTTATTTAATCCATTTTTTTTTTTTTTTAAAAAAAAAAATTATTTCCAATAATTATTATAATATTCAAATTTTATCCTTTATAGATTACTAATCACATATCAAAAAATGTTTATCATAATTACATAATTTTTTTGATTCATATATTTATTTTTCCATAAATGAAAAATTATAATAAAAGCATTAAATTCTATTAATATTTATATTATGTCAATTACTTTATTAATATATTACTGTTTTAATATTTATTCTAAATTAAATATATAATTTCTTAATTTTTATTAATTTAGATCTTAATAAAGAATTCTATTTAATAGGATTAATTTCTCATCAACTTTTTCGAAAATATATTTATCTAAAATTTGGCATATGTTTTATATAATTTTGTATTATAGTTCATCAATTATGCCTTTAAATAATAATATTAAAAATATAATATTGAATTAAAATTTCTAACACGTACTATGTTTTATATTCCTTTATTTTCTATAACATAATATTCGATTATTTATTTAAATTTTATTATTATTTTTATATAATAAATTAAATTATATAAATAAATTTAATTTATTTTTGTGTTAATGCAATTTAGAAATTATTTTAAAACTTTAATAAAATCTTCTTAAGTTAAATATATTATATGATTATATGAGATATTGATATAATCTTTATATTATATTTTCTTTATTTTAATGTAAAAAGACATTATTAACCGAAAATTTATAATTTCTGTCAATTAAATAAATAATTATATTTGCAATAAATATATATAATAAAATAAGTTTTTTATATCATAAAATAAAATTCATTTTATTGATATATTTGCTTTTGAAAATTAAATTTGACTTTTATTAATGTAAAATATTGTATTGTCAATTTATCTATGTCCATATAAAGTTTCTTTCATATTTAAATTTAATTCATTTAATATATTTTCACTAAAATTAAACATAAAATTTTTGTTTTAATCAATATTTATCCAAAAATATATTTATAAATTTCTTCTATTAAGTTTTTCAAATATTCTATGGAAAAAAATTTAAATTCATAGATATTTGTATCATAAAATTTAAAAAATTTTAATTTAAGATTTAAATACAGCTGAATATTAAGCTATTTCATGAAAAAGAGAAAATGGCATTAACATTATAAAAAAAATAAAAAATTATAATCGTAAAAATAATATATGTTTTTATAATTAGTCAGAGGTTAATATCTTCTAACCAAAAAATATCATAGTATTAAATTAAAGGATTAAAATATAATTATTTAAATTTTTTTTTTATCAATATTTTTTTTTTATTTTGGCAAACTTTATTCGGTTATAGAGTTTATGAATAAAAATTAAAAAATAACAAGAACAAATTATTTAATAATTATTGGTATATTTCTTTATATGTTTTCAGCAATTCAAATAAATAAAATTTTATAAATAAAATTAATAATAAAAAAACAAATATATAATATGTAATCGATAAAACAATATAGATTCAAAAAAAAAACAAGTAAAAAACTGAAGAGAGTAAAAAAAGAAGTAAATATTTAATAAATTTACAATTATTAATCTATTAAATTTCTATAAATCTATATTATAAATATTTATAAAAAAAAATTAAATTGAGATATAAAAAAAAATTTATAAAATAAAACATCTAAAAAAAATGTTAAATAATATATTTTTTTATTTTAAATAATATAAATTAAAATAAAATAAAAAAAAAAGTGATTTATCGAAAAAAAAAAAATTTAAGTTAAAAAAAATAAAAAAAAAAAAAAGAAAAATAAAATATAAAATTTAAAATATTTATAAAATTTAAAAAAAAATTATAAAATAAAAAATATATAAATATCAAATATTATATATAAATATAAATATAAAATTATATATAGTTTTTTTTTTTAACTTTTTTATAGCTTTTATTTTATTTATTATTTTTTTCAATTTTTTATTTTTTATAATTTTTCTTTATTTATATTTAATAACATATTACATATATTTTTAAGATAATTTATTTGCTATTAATAAAAGCTTTAAAAATATATTTATTAATATGAAAATGTATTTATATTAAATATAGATAATTATTATAAAAATATAGTTTGAAATTTCTATTTAATTATTTTTAATATATTTATAATATTTATACTTAATGAAAATAATAAAAAAATTTTAAGATTTTTACAAAATAGACTATTAAATTTAAAGATTACATTTTAGTCATTCGTTTTATAATATGTAAAATATTTTATCTTTAAATTATTAATCCATTCTTATGAAATTGTTTTCTTAAATCATTTATTTTGTTTTCTCTATTTTTTTAAAAAAATTAATAAAATTTGTAATAAAATACAATCTATGAGTAATTAACAAATTTCCATTATCGTTTTTATGCAATTCAAAAACAATTAAAAATTGTTTTAATTTTCTTAATTTAAGTTTTCCTTTAAAATAAAAATATATTAATTTAAAGATTTCGTTAAATAATACATCAAATAGTAAAAACATTGTTAAAATTGATTCTTTAAACAATTACTAAGTATTTAATTCAATTTGTATATAATATTTTAAAATAATTATCAAATCTAGCATTCTTTCTATATTTGTAAATTATTCTTTTTAAATATTTTATAAATATAATGATAGTAAAAATTAATTACCATGTTTAGTTAAAAAATTACACAATTAAGAATAAGTTACTATGTTTATATTATATTTATTCTAAATTTTATAAAATTATATTAGTTCTTCTTTGATATTTTAATTATTTTAAGAACCCTAATTATCTACTAAATTATTTATATTTCTCTAAATTAAATTAATTAAATAAAGCGATTTAAAGCTATCGTTAACATTACTTTCAAGAAATAGTAAGTTAGATTTTTATTCTTTAAAAGGATCAATATAAAGTTAATAAATATAATATATCTTCGGAAAATTTAATTTTAAAACTTTTTCAATTTAACTCATTAAATCCCCTTCAAAATCCTCAAACAACCTAAAGTAAAAATATTTATTTTAGTTTTAAAAATTCTATTTTTCAAATTAAACATATCCGATAACAAAACTATTAATCAAATTTTCTTATTATTATAAAATGCATATAATTTCTTATAAACCATAACTAAATTAGTAATATATATGAAACATTTGCTAATAAATATTATTTTATCTGCATATTTTAAAAGCTAATTCATAATAATTATTAGAATATAGAAATTAATAAAATTATTATTATTAATCTTAAAAAGCTATTATTAATATATATTCACAAATATTATAAATTTACGTATTATATTTTTTTATTAAGTTTTAATCAAATGTTTTAAAAACTAATTATATAAAATTAATTGTTTATTTTATTAATTATTTCTATAATAAACTTTCTTCATCTTCTTCTTACTTTAAAAATAATTTTAAATTATATTAAGAGTCTATAAAGCTAATATGTGTAATTCCACAGCAACAATATTCCCATAACTAAAATTTATTTTAAAAGTTTTTAATTTAATAAAATATTATTTTTCGAATTTAATATTTTAAATTACTTTAAAACTTAAATCTATTTAAGTTTGATCTTAAAATATAGTTTAATTTTCAATTAATATATTTTAATTTTAAGTAAATGTTTGAAATACTTAATCAATTTATTCAACATTCAAATAAACTTAGTTTATGTTTTCATATTCCAAAAATAAATCATATTATTTTTTTATTGTTTAATTTAATAAATTTTAAATGTTTTCTTTTTATTCACTTTCATTTAATTATAAAACTCTTATTTATTTTGCAAGTTAAATTCTTTATAAACTATTATATAATAATATTACAATTTAGTTTATATTTTATAATTTTTATAAATTTGAATTCGTTATTAGTAATAATATTTATTATAATTTATTCATTTTCTTAAATAATTCATAAATTATTTAATCATCATTTTGAATATTAGAGCTATTCATATTATGTATACTATTATTTAATTTTTCTTGCTTTTTATTCTTAATTTCTTCACAATCAACAGCGATTATAATATTTCTAGTTTTTTCTGCTGTTATATCTTTTATGATTTACTCTAATTCTTTACATATTGTTTAAGACTAATTATTTTCTATAAGCTAATTAATTTGAATTTTTTATTATTCCTATTTTAAATTTTAATATAATTATATATTAATTTATTTTTATTTTTACTAAGTCAATATTTAGTTAAATAATTTTTAAGAATTCTTAATAAATTTATGATTTTTAATTGTCTTAGTTTTTCTATAAGCCTTAGATTAAAATATTTTATTAATTTTAAAATACCTTATTTTATTTCATATTTAAAAATAAATATTTTTGATTTTATTTAAATTTTATTACAAGATTTTATGAAGCAATCTCTGTTATCCCGTTTTCAGATCCAAAAACTATAGAAATATTATGCTTATTTTTTAAAATAATTCCAAAACCCTTATTTATAAAATAGAATAAAAATATTAATTTATATTACATTAACTTATTAGTTACAAAGCTTATCATCTAAAGAATAAATTTAGGATTAATTTTATTAAAAGTATAAATGTCCAATTTATTAAATAATGTCGTTATAAATAAAAAAATAAAAATTATCACCTTTTTTATATATTATAAACATTTTTTATAAAAAATACTAAAATCAATATATAAAATAAGCAATTACTAAAACTTTAATCTAAAATCTTAGCTTAGTATTATAGATCAATATTATTTGAATCCAATATTTTTTTTAAATATATTTATAAACTTTTATTTTCATTTATGACAATCTATAGAAATTTTGGTTTTAGAAATATTGTAAAAAAAATATTTTACTATAATAAAATTAATAGCATTTTCATTATTTCTTTTTTTTAATTCTGCTAATGCAGATATAATATAATAATTATTTTCTTGCTTTACGGAAAACTCTATAATATTTATTTCTTTGAATTATTATTTTTATTAAATATAAATTTAATCAAGTAAGTTAATTTGAACTAATTACTTTAATTTAAAAAAAAAACTAATTTTATATATAATATTTAATAATATTTTTACTTTTATTTATAATATTATAATTTCCTTTTGTGTTTATTATAGAATAATTTGGTAAATTAAAATATTATTCTCATATTATAAAAATAAATCTAAAAATAATCCTGTTTGTAAAAAATTAGATTTTAATAATTTAACTCTTCCTAGAATATCTTTAAATCCATTGAAGTTAATTAAATTTTTTATTTTTTTTATTATCTTTAAAGTAAATAATTAATATTAATAAAATAATATAAAATTTACGCTCTATTAATAAATATTTATCTTTTAATAACGTAATTAATTAATATATTTAACTATTTAGAAAAAATATAAATTTCCTAAATTTGTAAAGGTTACAAATACAAAATTATTATCCTTTGAAAAATAGTTTATATAAAAAAATACTAATATAATTTACTAATTCAACTATTTAAGAAATAGATATGATATTTTCCTTTTATTTCAATTCTTATATATTAAATATTTTAGGATAATTATTTTCACAAAATAACTATTATAAAAATACTTTGTTTTCATTAAAAACAATTGTGTATTTTTATAATTCATTTGCAACATAGCTTTAAATTTATAAAAAATAATATTTATGAATATATATTTTAATTACTATTAAATTATCTTTATGTTATCAGCATTTAAAATTTTTGGAAATTAACAAACTGATATTGAGTAGTTTAATACCTAATCTTATTGATATTCACAAAAAATTACAGTTTTTTAGTCCATTTTTAAAATCCAAAATAATAAATTATTTTAATCAAATCCAATTTTTAAATAATTTGTTCCTTAATAAAAATATAAAATTATTAGTACAATTTTTTACTTTTTTAAATGTTCTAAAATAAATCATTATTAATAAACCTAAAATTATCTTATTAACTATTTTAAGATATAAGTTCCATTATTTTTATTTTTTTAGTGTATTTTAAAAAATATTATATATCTTTAAATATTCAAAAAAATATACATATAAATTAATAAAATTATAAAAATATGAAAAATTAAATTATATATAAATATATGTTTATATTATTTATATTATATTCATAAAATCTATAACAAAACTAATTTTTTTATAAAAATTTATGCATATTTTTACTTTATAATAATAATTTAACTTTATTTTTTTTTATTTTTTAATTTATAATATAGCTATTTCAAATAAAAATTTATTATAGACTAATAAGATAGCAGTAATCAGATGATTTTTATTTTATTTAATCTAAACTAATTTTTTAATTCAGTTTTATTTAAAGACAAATAAAAGTTTGAATTTAAATTTAAAAAAAATAGATTTTGAATTTAGAGAAAATTATATATATTATTTATAATTAAATACTTTGTTTCATAATTAAAAATTATAAATATTATTTTGATAATATCAAAAATAATTTTTTTATATATTATTTGGGATTTTTTTTTTTTTAATAAAAAAAACATTTAGTTTTCTAGGTTTTAAAATTTAAAATAGTAAAATATCTATATAATCATATAGAAGATAGTTAGATTAATATTATTTAAATATAGGAAATATTTTATACATATTACCTAGTAAAATATTAATTAATTTTTTATTATATCACCTATTTTTATTGAAATATTGCAGAAAAATATATATTTAAACTGTAGTAAGATAATATATTCTGACAATGGTTTTAAATTTGTAGTATTTAAAAAAAAATTATTATATATTTTATAACTCTTATTTATATTTTTAATTTTTTTCGATTTTTAATTTAAAAACTAATGTATTATTTATTTTGTATTTTTTTAATATATAGGATTTTATATATAATATTTAGAACAATTTTAATTTTTTTACAAAATAAAAATCATCGTTTTTATGTTTAATAAAATCTGAAAAAGTTTTAAACTAGCATAATATTAAAAAAGCTTAAGAAAGAAATAATCTCTAAAAAAATATAAATTTTTTAGAACCTTTAATAATAAATTTCTAGCTTATTTAGGTTATAATTGCAAGAAGGTGAGCTAAAAGAAATTTTTATTAGTTTTTTAGAGAATTAAAAAAGTATAAGAAAAATAATAAAAAAAGAATTTTTATTAAATCTAAATTTTACATATTTTTAAGATTTTTTAATTTATTCTATATTTTTAAAAAAAGCATTCAATTAAAAAAAAAAATATTCATTTTAAAACATTTTATTTTTGTTTTGTTGATTTATTTAAAAAAAAATAGTAAATGCATATAAAATAGTAATATAAAAATAGTTTTATTTAATATTCTAATATTTTATAATTAATATTTGAATCATAATTAATCGAATTTATTTTATTATTAATATTAGAATTTTTTTCTCCAAAAATAATTTAAGACAAATAGAGTTTTGATATTTTCAATATCATATCCATATAAAAAAACAATATAAACAATTAATGTTCAAAAACAATTAATATAAATTATAAATACTAATTTCTATAATGAAAAGAGAGGGAAACAGATGAATTTATAATACCAATATTTTAAATCATTTTTTTAATGGCTTTAGCAGTTTAGGGCATAGACTTAACATTTTAATTAGATAAGCTTATTAATTTCAATACAGGTGTAATCACTTTAAGAAATTTAGATAAATAATTTCATAAAAAGGTTTATCAGCTTGAATACGAAAAATTATTATAAATTTAAAATTGAAATAATAATATTTTCATATAAAGTATATATTCTTAAAAAGGACAAATGTAAATGTTATTTTGCTTTTATTTGAAATATATACTACTAAAATAACTAAAAATTTATTAAATTATAAAAAAATTATAATTAAATACAACACAACAATAAATTTAAAAATAAAATACTTATTAAGTGATTATAATAATAAATTTTTATAATACTAAATAAAAATTATGAATATTTCAATGACATAAGAAATACAAATAAATATTTATATTTTGACAAAAAAAACATTAATAAAAATAATAATTAATTAATTAAAAAGTAATAAAAAGTAAAAAGATATATGATGCAATATATAATAATATTTTTTTAAAGATTATTGATTAAAATTATTATTCTAAAATTAGAAAAAAATATAAATGTAAAATATTCAAACTTATATTAATTAAATGTTATATATGTATTAATAAATAAAATGTAAATTAGTAAAAAATATAACAAAAATTGATATTAAAAAAAGAATATTTATATAAAATTTAAAATTAAATTAATATTTTGAAATAATAAATAAATAAAATAATTATAAAAAATATTAAGTATAAATTTTGCAAATAAAAAAGAAATAATACTTATTATAAAATAATTTTATGAAATTTAAAATATGAATAATAATTAAAGAATTATAAAATTTAAATGAATTTTTTTTTATAATAAATACAAATTTTTTATAAAAAAATTATAAATTAAATTTAAATAATATGATATAAAATAAAAATTTATAAAATGTTTGATGGATGATAAAGATAAGTATTAAGAGTAATTACGTTTTTAGTAATTTTTATTAATTTTTTAGATTTTTTTTTTAAAGTTATATAAATTATTAATTTAAAAAATTATTAAATTCTTAAAATTTATACTTATTAATTTCTTTTTTATAATTATAAAATCTTATATATGTTTTCTTGCAAAATAAATATATATTTTTTTTTTAATTGATAATTAAAAATATCATATACAAAATAATTATATTAGATTAAAAAATAAATTATTATATTAAAAATATTATTTATTTCTTGACAATAATTAAAAGTAATAATATCTTTGAAATACAAAATCCTAGAAATGGAAGGTTTCTCTATATTTTAAATAATTTCTATTTTTTTTTTTATAGATTAACTTAAACTAGTATTTGAAGGAATGCTTAACTTTAATACTATATTTACAGACAATATTTTTAAATAATAAGATTAATTATTAGAATGTCTTGATAATATTGGTTAAAGTAAATATAAATATTAGACGAAAAAAAAAATATTATAAAAAAGAGCTTTAAAAATTATAAGAATCAGGTAATTTAGATAAAGATAAACAAATAAGCAATTATACTGATAAGATAAGTATGCATAAAAAAAGTTTAACAAATTTAAATTAGAATTTAACAGATATTCAAGCAAGGGTTGATTTAATTGAATAAAAATTTATTTTATATAAATAAAAATTATGCGAATAAAATAAAATAGCATAATAATGAACAAATAATTATTATTTTTTTCTTTAAAAATATTTATTATGTAAATAATTTGTATTAAATAAATTAAATAATTATATATAATAAAGCTTTAAACTTTTTTTAAATAGTATATATATACTAAATAAATAAAAACACATATCAAATAATGAAATTAAAATTCTTTTATATATATTTAAAAAAAAAAGAAAATTTGAAAAGATTAACAAAATGTTTTTATTATTAAAAATATATAAATCTCTTTTTTCATTAATTCAAAACAAATTATAAAAATTAATAAGTTCAACGTTAACCTTATGCCAATTACTATATCTTATTTAATCGAAATCTTAATTTTTCACTTATTTCAAACATATAGTATACTCTATATTTGCTGAAAATATATATAGGACAAATATAGTCATATATTTAGGCATATTTAATAAAACATTTTCTATTTTAAAAAAACTATATTTTCTCTAACTAAAGTAATTTTTGCATCATCAAACCCTCCAGGAATTATGATTATATTAATTTATTTTTGATCAATATCTTAAATTTGTATTATTTACTGATTACTTTATACATTTTATAAAGTAATTTAGTTAAAAGTATTCATTTTAACATTCTACTTGTTAAAATATATCATTTTTCATATCTAAATTTATAATAATGTATCCCTAAGCAAGTGTTAAAAAATTTATGAGGGTAAATTGTTAATAAAAACTCTCTTAATTTTTGAGGCAAAGACTATTGATAAAAAAGAATTCAATCTATGAGCTAATTAACATAGTTGACTTTAATTGTGAATCTAATTTTTAATAATAATATTAATAGACAATTATCTATTTAAGTTAAAACTTTCAGAAAATTTATAAGAAGATGATAACATATAAATACCAAAAATTAATAGTAAAATAATTTATCTATAGTATTAATTTTTACATTGCCCAATTAAAAAATAAAATAAAAAACATTAAAAAATATTTTTTTTCTCATAAATACATTTTTTTAAATTAATAAAAAAAATAAAATAAAACTACTTAATTTAAAAAAGAATTTAATATAATGTATCAAAAATAATAAACAAATTCTTTAATAGAAGCTTGGTTAAGGCTTGAATAAGCATTAAGAAATACAGATGACATAGAGCAAGCAACTATATAACCTTTATCAGAAATATAAATAATGGATAAAGATTTAAAAAAAAATGTAAATACATTCACTCCATTAGTTCAATCATAAGTAAATTTACAATAGTCGAAAATCAACCATCGCCCTTAAACAGCAATTATTCAAAATTCCTAAAATTAAGATAAATAACGACTTTTAAGTGTTTAAAATTAACAATTATAGAATTTAAAGTAAAATACTTCTCAAAATATATAATAACCACAATCAGTATCTTTTATACGTAATCCATTAAGTTAAGTGACATAAATTCGTAGCTTGATGAATTTACGGGCCTAGAGTAGGCCATTTTCTCGCCATGGAATTTAAAATCCACATATAGTAAAGTAATCAGATTTAGAGTTTTTAAGCTTAATAAATCCATAACAAATAGATGAGTTAAAATAAAAAAGTGAAAATGTAAAAAGTCTTTAAGTGGACTAAATTCTGGATCTTTTTCATGCAAAATGTAAAGATACTGAAGTAGAATATATGCCAGATTAAGCAGTTAAATTCATTGATAAAATAAAAAAGTAATGTACATAAAGACATTTAGTTTTGTCAGAATATGGACTTTCAATTAATTCATCACATGTTTTGGCAAATATACTTGTTTAAAATAATCATTTTGTAAGATTAAACTTCTCTAAAAACTGTCTTTCAAATACTGGGTGTGCAGTAATTGGCGAATCCTTAAAATATAATTATAATATCATATAATTGGATCTTAGTTCAAACAATATAGGGCCTGAAGGTTTTGCGAAAATGTTTGAAAGTTTAATATATAATAAGTCTATTATTTCACTTAATTTATCTTCAAAAGAAGGTTTAAACAGGAATAAACTTTCGAAGTTAGGTTGCTAGTATTTGGAATAATACTTGAAAGAAAATTAAATCATTTAATTATTGGATTTGTCAGGAACTTCGATCGGATAGGAAGGAGTGGAATTCATTTCAAAAGGAATTTAAGGAAATAAGTCTCTAGTTTCAATAGATTTAAGTGATAACAATTTAAATGCTTAATTTGCTGAAGAATGTGTTAGTATGTTTAGTAATTCAAATATTATTGAACTTAATTTAGCTAATAATTAAATTTGTGATGAAGGTATTAAGCATTTTTGCTAAATTGTAGGATCACATAATAGATATTATAAATTTTAAAAACTAAACTTTTCGAATAATTAAATTACATGTATAAGTATAAATCGATTTTTTGATGCTATGAGAAGAAACTAAACTATTAATTATCTTAATTTAAACTAAAATAATTTTTCAGGGAATAATTTTCTTGGAGTTGTCGATTTTTTACAAGATAATAATACCATTTAATATTTATCATTAAACTCTTGTTAAATAGAATTAATAGGAGCAGATTCGGTAGGATTAGGTCTATAAAGAAATAATTCTTTATAAGAACTTCATTTGAGAGATAATAAAGTAAAAGATCAAGGTGCAAAACAGATAGCAGAAGGTATCAAATTAACATCAACCTTAAAGGTTATTGATTTAAGCATGTGTTAAATAGGTGATAAAGGGGGAATAGAAATTTCATCAGCACTAAAATAAAATAAAAGTGTTCAAATGATTATATTAAAAGAAAATAGCCTTCATGATAATACTGGAGCTATTTTAGCTGAAGCTATAAGAGATAATTAAAATATTAGAAAAATCGATGTTTTAAGAAATACTATTTCTTATAAGTATATAGAAGATATTTAAAAATCTCTAAAAATTAATTAGGATATGCATAGAAAAAATTAAATGCCTAATTTTGTTAGAGCTGTTGAAGAACTGAAAATTATTGAAAAAGGAAAATATGAAAATATTGAAAAATAAAGAGTATTAGATAATCAAGAATATGAAATTAATGAGTTGAAGGCTTAATAAGAAATAATTAATGAGAAAGAAACTAAAAAATAAGAAAATGAGACTAAAAAGATTTTAGAAGAATATGAAAATATATTATAAGCAAAAAGAAACATCGATTAAATGATTGCAAATAATGAAAAAGAATAAAATAAAACGCTTATTTTACTAGAAGATGATACAAAAGTTATTACAAACAATATTGGAAATTTTGTTGCAGATACTAATAAAATGAAAAATTTGATTCGAGAAAAAAAGGATAATTTAATAAAAATAAAAGTTTAATGGATAGAATAAATTAAAAATACAAATTAAAAATTAATTGATTAAAAAAAATAAGCTAACATTTCATATACGTTTTATGAAGAAAATATCAAACTTATTACTTAATAAAAAGAAAAGAATATTGAACTAATGAATAAAATTTATGCTCTTGAACAATAAGATAATTTCTAAGGATCATAAACAAAGATTGATATTGGTTAAAATAATTAAGAAAAGCAAGATCAATAATAAATATAATAATAAGCAGCGCCTAAAAAATAATAAAGCAAAAGAGCTTAAAATAATAATATAAAAAATAAAAAAAATATTAATTAATAAGAGAAAAAAAAAATAAAGAAAAAAAATTAAAAAAATAAATATCATATATTATAATTTTATTTTATAAGCATAATGTTTAATAAACTAAATAATTAGAATAATTTAATTATGAATATAAAAATTTTAAATTTAAAAATAATTCTATTTAATTTAAAATAAATTCATAATTAAAGTTTTGAATTATAAAATCAGTAATAAAATATTAAAAATAAATATATATATTTTATTTATAAAAAATTTATTTGTAAATAAATGCTTAAAATTTTTTTATAAAATATATATATATTTATAATATATAAATCTGAATTAATAATATAATATATATATATATATATATATAAATAAATTATATATAATAATTAATTAAAATAATTACTTTTAATTATATAT
>NW_004086720.1:0-16217 GCF_000220395.1 Ichthyophthirius multifiliis
TTTTAAGATAATTATTTTTATTAATTTTTTTTATTATTATCTTTATATATAATTATTTAAAAATGAACTAAATTTAAATGATTTTTTTAAAAAATTATTGCATTTAAAATGTATTTTGCATAATTCAAACTTATATTATTATTATAATACTACTTTATTAAGTTAATTTTCATATAAAATTATATTTCGTAAAAATGTAGATTATTTTAAATTCAAAAGTAATTATTTATAAAAAATAAATAAAAGATATTTACTTTAAATTTATATTATTTCTTTTATAAAAATCTATTTAAAAATATATAAAATTTATTTTTGTGATTAATTAAATCTAATAAATAATATAAAAAAATATAATTACTTTTATATATTTTTGTTTATATTTTTTTTTAAAATTAATAATAGATGTGTTGTTCATATATTTAGTTAAAAATATTTATTGCGAATTTTTATTGAAATTTTTTGTACTAGTAATAAAATTTATATAATAATATATGAGTTTGCTTATATTTAAACAAATATTCATATGATATTTATTTAATATTAATACTTAAAATAACAAAAAATGGTTTTAATTTATTAATTATATATAAATTGTTCCTAATTTTTTAACTATATATATCAAAAAATTTATGTTTTCTATTATTATTTTTTAATTTATAACCGTTTATATACAGTCAAATTTTCAAGATTATATTAATTTAATTTCTTTTTATATACATATATATATAATAAATTAAAATCTTCAATATTTATTATATATATCCTAGTTATAATTCATTGAAGAAAATAATATAATCGTTCTTAAATGAAATAATATTATATTATATTAAAGGAACTAAAAATAAAATTATAGAGTATCTTTAATAAATAAATTTATATAAATAAAACTTTAAAATATTAAATTTAAATATGAATTTATAACTAACTAGCTTTAATTATGTTAAAAAGGATAAAAATATTTTTTTACTCTTTATATAAATTAATATAATTATTATAATAAATTATTTAAAATAAAAATATATATCGAATTTTTAAGATAATTTTTAATATTTAAATGGCATTTTAAAAAATTAACTAAAAAAATAAATCATACTTAAAAAAATTTCATTTTCTTAAAAAGATTTAAAATAAATGGAAAAAAAAAATAAAAAAAAAAATATAATATATACTGCTAAATTAAAATAAAAAATAATAATTTTTAAAAATAAAGAAAAAAAGAAAATAAAAAAAAATATAAAATAATAAAATAAATAAAAATGTAACAAATACTATTTCCAATATTACTTAATCAACCTAACATAGAATAATTCTAAAAAGACATGTAAAAAAAGAATTTTAATTAGGGTCCAAACCTTAGAATGCTAACTAATTCTCCTTTCTTGCCTAAATCTATGCTATAATAATACTAAACTTTATAATACTTATAAAATCCTTTAAATTAGAATAATTAACCTTAGGATTAATATACGTAAATAAATAATGATAATAACAAAGTTCTTATAGATAAAATAAACAATGATAATACTAGCTATTTTAATTAAAGCAGTATAATTATAAGTTAAAATAATTTAGAAAATAAGAGAGCCGGATATAAAATAATAGATTAGAGAAATGCTTTGACAAATTTTGAATATCAAGATTTTTATGAGAATTTTAATTTTAAAAGAATGCAATACTAAACATGTATTTAAATCTAGAACTAAGAGCCCTTAAAAAGTAGGTTACGTATAAAATAAACAAAGGCTTAAAAAAAATCATAAAAATTATGTAATGTAAAACACCAGAAATTAAAAGTAATGAAATATTCTAAATTTAATAAAAAAATCAACTAAAACCTAACTAAAAACATTCTTAAAGCCTTTTAAAAATATGTAAATACTTTAGATATATAAGATTAATATATAGGAATATCATTAAATAGAATGTTTTAAAGAAATACTTTTTCTAATCTTTTTTTAATTAAACTTTACCATAATTAACGCTATAATCAACTCTTTAAAGATTTTATTTACAAGTTTTCTCAAGAATGGCTTTCTTCAAGTAAAGTTTAGGATGTGTAGAGCCATGCAGAATTTATTGAAAAAATTAAAAATGGAGATTTTAGCAAAATAATAATTAAGAAAAAAAACATTAAAAAAATTTGTTTGAAACACTTAATAAAAAATAAAAGAAACATAAAATGAAAAATAAGAAACTGAAGAAACTTCAAAAGATATTTAGCAAATATAGGAACTTACTAATTAATAAGAAAATGTTTTCTAGTAAGAATAGGAATAAGTTAGCGAAATTATTGATTAGAAAGAATAGTTAGATTAAACTAACTGAATTTTTTCTTAAAAATCTAAAAAATTATTCAATAATATTTTATTTTAATAAAATATAAATGTAAAAATAAGAATTTAAAATATTTTAAAAATTAATATTTATTTATTTATCAAAATGGTAAATTTAAATTATATTAATTTTATATTATTTTATATTTTTTTATTTAAAAAAAAAAAAAATGCATTATTCTATTATAAAATAAAAAATATTTAGATGATATAAATTTAATAATATTTAAATTAAATTCTAAAATAAATTTTTACATAATATTAAATAATTATTAATATTAAATAAATTATTATATCTTTTTTTTATTTATTTAATAAATATATAATATATAAATAAAAAAAAAATTAAATATTATTACATATTATATTATAATTAATGAAAATATATTAAAAATAATAATAATAAATATTTAATTTAAAAAAATAAAAAATTAACCAGTAACTCAACTTAGAAAAATAAACAATGGAGAATCAATAAAAATATAATTAATATTATATATTTTAGGTAATTTATTGTAAATATAATAAATAAATATAAATATATATATATATATATATATATATATTTTTTTTTTATTAATGTATAAAATATATTAAAATAAAAAATTAATATATTAAAATATTTAAAAAATAATTTTATTTTTAAATTTAGAATGTTATAAAAACAATATGTATTAGTTTGTAATATATATACTAAAAAAATTATAATAAATATATATAAATGTAAATATTTTTTTATTTTATATTTTTACTTTATAATAATAAATAAAAAAAACTAATTATATATAAAATTATACTATATTTTTATATAATTATTATTTTTTATAATTAATTATTATATAATAAAAATCTAAAATTCTTATATTTTTATTTATTTTAAAAATATTATTATATCATTCTTTTTATTATTTTGTCTAAACATAAAAACAGGTTTTATAAACTATATACATATTTGGTTTTTAATTTAATAAATATTTTTTCTTATTTAAATTTAGGTTTTAATTTATCATAATATAATTTAAATATAATTATTATAAGTTATTTAACATATTATTAATGTTATTTCAATAAAATTTAATTTTTCTATTTAAAATAAATAGTTTAATTAATCCAAATTCTGTTTATATACATATATAGATAATTCTTATACTACATATAATCGCAAATATTTACTTTAATAAATTAATAATTTAGTTAAATATTATAAACTAGGATATATTAAAATAAAAATTAATTTTTATGAATTGAATACAGTAATAATTAAAATAACTAAAATAGTGGAAAAAAAATAAGAAATTATACTTAAAATTTATTTTGTTTATTGAATATTTTATATTTATATCAGGATGTTAAAATATTTTTACCTTATAAAATATTGCTTTTTATATTTATTAATATAAAAAATTATGTTAAAAAAAAGATTATAAGATTTGTTTAAAAAACTTATAAAAATATTTAATAAAATATTAATCGTATTATGGATAAATTTATATTTTGAGTTAATATATAAAAAATTTGATTATAAAAAAATATTAAAGATATATATTTAATAATAATATTAATATTATTTCATTATTTAATTATATTTATTTAAATATATAATAAAAGTCTTGTTTATTTTTTTTTTTTAAAAAAAAAAGATATTGTATATAAATATAAATATATTAATTAATATGTTTTTGATTATAATACTTATATTTTTATATTTTATTTTGTACAAATTTATATTATTATATTATATTAAATTTAATATATTTATGTTTATATAAAGGAAAATATAATAATACAAAGAAAATAAGAAGAAAAAATATTAATATTAATATTAATATGTAAACATTACTTTATACTTTAATAATTATATTAATTACAATAAAGAAAATTTTTTTTATTTAAATTATATATGTATAATTAGGAAATTATAATAATATAAAAATTATATATGGAAAAAAAAGATATAATTATATTTAATTATATGTATAAATTAATATATATATATATATATATATATAATATTTATTATTAATTAATTTTACATTAAAATATTTTTTTAATTATATTTTATAAAAATTTACATATTTTATTTATTTTTTTAAATTATATTTTTTATATAAATAAAAAAAACTTATATCATCAAATATTAATTTACTAATTGTCAATTATTTTTTATTCATTTTTTTATTAATATTTTATGTCATTTTTATAAAATAGTTTTCATTTTTTTTCTTTTATAATTAATATATATTAATTTATATATTTATTTAAAAAATTGAAAAACAAATTAAATGTAAATTATATTTTTTTTGTATCCAATATTTTCAGGTTTAAGTGGTTCTTTAGCTGGAAATTTCGGTTTTTTTTTTTTAAAAAACTTTTAAATACCAAATAAAAAAGGAAAATTAGCATTTACAGAAGATTACAAAATCCCATTTTTCGAAAACGATTATTATATAAATATAATTGCAAGAATACTTTGTTTTGGTCTAATGTTCTTTTTTAATTTCTTAATGATGAAATTTTTATTAAATTCCTATTAATTAATTGGTTCTACTTTAACAGTTTTAGTTTCATTTATATTTAACTAAGCTACTAATGTATTATTTTTGTTAATTATATATAAAATATTTAATAAACAAACAAAAAGGCGTTTTTGGGTTCTTTTTTCCATAAAGAACAACTGTCTTATTAATGGGTACTTGGAATGACTTTTATATTAATTGGGACTTTTTTACTTAGTGATAAAAATAAAGACTAAAAGGAAAAAAATAATGATTTTATATATTTTTCATGTTTTTTTAAAAAATAAAAAATTAAAATTATTAAATATATAAAGTATTTTATTAAAAATAAAATAATGTATATATATGTAAATATATTTTTAAATTTAAACAAAAAAACTAAATCTTTTATAAAATTAAAAAAATGGATAAATTAATAAATACTATTAAAAATAACTCAACATTAATTACTATTTCTGCTGCTTTATCAACTGCGGCTATAATGTTATACTTAAATATAAAATCAGATGAAGAAGTAAAACACTAACCTAAACAAAGCCCAAAAAAAAGTCCATACAAAGCAAAACATTCATAAAACATCCTAGACAAGGCCTTATTAGATAAAATAACCGCAGAAATATAATCTAAGAATCTTGATTTCGATTCTTTTGAGTTCATAGAAGTAATATAGGAATAATCTAGAATATTAATAAAAGATTAATTTATAAAATTGACAACCGAAAATCGTGAAAAAAGAAGATTTGAATTAAAAAATAATTAATATAACAAATACTTTGATATAGTATCTCTATATAACGAATAAATAGATTTATTGTTAGAAGAAGCATAATAAGACCTAATATTAAAGTTAGGTTTATAAAAAGAAGAATATGAAAAAAACATTAATAAACTAATAGATATGGGTTTATATTAATAATTATTTATATTAGAGTCTTCTACAAAATAAAAACTAAAAGAATTTATAAACAAAGAATAAGATTTAGAATTGGATAAAATGAAGGAAATATTAGAATTTTAAATAAATATTTTAAACTAAAAAAATGAACTTTTATAATTTATTTAAAATAAAATTAATTAATAAGAAGAAAAAATTAAAATTTTACCAAATTTAATTCAAGATGCTTTATATGATTATGTATTTGATAAATTCAAGGTTGAAGAAGAATAGATTGTTAGAAAAATGAATTAACCAGAAGTTAAATATGATCCTGATATGCTTATTTTAATTTCTGAATTGGAATAGGAAATTAATAAAATTATGATGAATTTAGAAATAAAAATGTGAATTTTCTATAATAATAAAAAAATAAAAATTGTTATTTTTAAATATATAAACATATGTATGTTTTTTTTTTATTTAAAAAAAAAAAAATAGTTATTATTTATTTATTATTATTATAAAAATAAATAACATAAATGGGTAACTTATTTGGTTCAAGAAGTTATTTTGATGAAATCGTATTTCTTTCAAATACTAATGTAACAATGAATGATCTAATAATAATAAAGCGAGAAACCGATTGTTAAAAAAAAAAAAAAAATAACAATTAAAAAAAAAAGTTTCTGAAAAAGAAATACTCAGTCTTTATTTTAGATTTTATCAATTAGATGAAAAAGAAATCAATAAAATTTCAATAAATTAATTCCTTTAACTAGCCGAATTATATAATTCTCCATACAAATCACGATTAATAGATTCTTTAGAGCTTATTAAAGATTTACAAAAGGTAAAAAAATTGATGAAGATCAATAATTGAACCAAATATAATAATAAAGAAAAAAATACAAAAACATTAATGATCTTCCAAAAATAAATCTAAAAAATTTTAATTAAATAAATACAGCAAAAAAAAATCTATATAAAATAATTCCATTATAAACAACAAATACATATAAAGTTGAAAGTGATAAAAATTAAAAATACAATTTTTAATAATTAAATACTCCTTTTATAGATTTTAAACTATTTTGTAAAAAATTAAATATTTTCGCACCTAATGCCTAAACAGCAATAAAATCAAAATGTATTTTTTGAATTTATTTAATAATTAATTGTTAATATATATATTATATATTTTGTAGATATATATAAATATATATATATATATATATATATATATATATATATATATATGTTTTTTTATAATTATTTATAAGTTCTTTTTAAAATATTTGATATTGATTAGGATGGTTAACTTAATAAAGAAGATTTAATTATAGGTATAGGTCTTTTATTTACTGATCCACATACAAACTATAGATTATTGAATATGAATGAAATTTAAATAGTAGTTGATTAAATATTTTTAGAAACAGATACTAATCATGAAGAAAATCTTAAATTTGAAGATTTTTAGCTTTATTTATGGGAAACTGACTTTGAGAAAAATTGTACTATTTATTTTTGAAAACTATTATTATATATTTTAAAAAAAAAATGTATATTATTCTATTATTTTTAGTAAAAAAAATTTTTAAAATAATGAATTAATTTTATTTTTAATAAATTATATTCTTTAATGCATATATATATATATAATTTTTAATAATTTTTAAAATTTAAATAAATAATAAATAAAAATTGATATTATAGTTTATTTTATTGTTTATTTAATATAAAATGATAAAAATTAAAATTATATTTAATAAAAAAATAAATAATATATAATATATATATTTTAGAATATATAAAGAAATTTTTATATAAAATTAATATATTAAAAAATAAATGTTATATGAAAATTAATATAAGATTTTTATTAATATTTAATAATAATGATATGTATATAAAAATAAATATATATATATACATATTTATAGAAAAATATAAAAATTTAAATATATAAATATTTTTATATTTTAATATTTAGAAAAAAAAATATATATTTATATTTATATATATATTTATTTTTATATATAAATATAAATTAATATATTATTTATTTTGATGTATTTTATTTTTCTATATTTTTATATAAAATTTAACAATTAAAATTTATTAATATATATAATATTATATTTAACAAAATTATTATACTATAAATATAAAATAAATTTTTAATTTTTTTTTTATAAAAATTTTCAGAATTTTTAATTATTTTTTTAAATATTTTAATTTTTTTTTATCCTATTTGAATATATATATTTTTATTTTTAAATAATATTTTATAAAATTATACTCAATTTCAATTTAATTTTTATTTTATTTAAATTTTTTAATTATTTTTTAATTTTTAATTAATATATTTTATTTTTTATAATAATTTTTATTTTTATGTATTTTAAAATAAATGCCATAAAACTCAAATGGTATTATTTATTAAAATCATTTTAACTTTATTAAAATTTTAATTATTATAAATTTTTAAAATTTAAAAAGAATTTTTTTTAATACAAATTCATATTATATATTATTTACACTTTTTTTTTCTCAAGATATAGAGCATTATATTTTATATTCTAATTTAAAAAATAATATTTAAATCAATTTACAAAGTGATTTAAATTAATAAATAAATTAATAAAAGTAAAGTAATTTTTTTTTTATAAAAAAAATAGCCTTTTTACTTTAATAAAATTCAAATCAATTATTTCGGATTTTAAAAGTTAATCAATTATATATTAATATTAAATTCATTATATTTTTTATGTTTTAAAATTATTTCAATCTTAAATTCAACTTTAAATATTTTAAAAGTTATAATTAAGATAAATATCTAAAAATAGATAATTTTCTTTTCCTTAACTTTTAAAATTTATATATTTTTTTTTATTTTCTAATTACTAATACTTTTTTTTCTAAATTGTTATGACTATTATTATATAATTGTTTAAATTTTTTGTCTAGTTTTTTTGTTTAAAAAATAAAAATAAAATTAAAATTTTATGTTAGATATTTATGAGATAAAAATATACTTTAATGATATTTTTTTCTTAATTTATTCCTTGATAAATTTTAATAATTATGTATGTATTTTTGCATCCTAGAACGCGAAGAGGCATTGAAGCCAATCCACCTCCAGACCTTTGATAAGTCCAGTCCGTTACACAGTAAAGTATATAAAAAAAGTAAAAATAAATATAATATATGTCTTATGATAATAAAATTATTTTAATATATTTCTATACACACACTTATAAAACTTTTAAATAAAAGTTTCAGACCCGAGAGAAAAAATATTTATCTATTCTAAATCCACAATAGAACTACAGAAAAGGCCATCGATTGTATCTAGAAAATCTAATAATTTTAAGAATTTGCACCATTGGGGGTCGTCAGAGGAAAAAGAAAAGACCTTCGCGCGATAGGCACATCGGTCTTAGACAGATGGAAGGATAGTGAACATAGTATGACTTTACAGGATGTCTTTGGAGCGCCTATACTATTAGCCTCTTTAAAGCATGTAGTGTACTACACACATTACAGTGTAATATCCATAGTTTTGTCATCTGGAAATTGTAAATCATGAAGGAGATGAGACCATTCAAACAACTTCATTAACCTTAGATAATACGTCTAAGCGTTAGGATCCACCAAAGTTGAGCTCTCCGTTGGGCTTTACATTGTAAATTGCCATAGATGACTCTTTCGAAATCCTAGATTATATCAAGGAACTCATCAAGTATAGGAAGGGACACGATATGACAGGGATTGGGATTAGCCTAAAACACAATTATTTTTTATTTTATTTTTATTATAATAATTATTTTATATATAAATATTATTTTTATAAGTTTATAAAAATTATATATTTTTAATTAAAAGTGTTTATTTTATGAAATATTTAGAATTTTATTAATATTAATTTATTAAATATTTTTTTCAAAAAAAAAGAATCATTATAAAACTTGATAAAATAAACTTAATAATATATTAAAGATTTTCATAACAAAATCAATTTATGTATATAAATAATATCTAAAATTAAAATAAATAAATATATATTTAAAAATTAAATCTAAATTAAAATACACATTTAAAAGAACATAAATTTAATTATTTATTAAAAATAAGAAACATTTAGAAAAAAAAAGAAATAAAAAAAAAAAAAAATGATCGGAGATTTACCATGCCCATATAGAGTTGTAGATGATATAGGAGGAGCATATGCAATGGGTTGTGTAGCTGGATGTGTTATATATTTCTTAAAAGGTACTTTTTTTTTATAAAATAAATAAATAATTAAAATAAAATAAAAAGGAATGTATTATGCACCTTCTTCAGAACGTTTTAGTTAAGGATTTGATTTATTAAGAAAAAGAGCACCTATATTAGGAGGTTTAAATTAAAAAAATAAATAAAATACTCATACTAAAAAATATTAAAAAGGAAACTTCGCTATTTGGGGAGGATTATATACAAGTACAGAATGTATTTTAATATATATTAGATAAGTTGAAGATTTTTGGAATAGAATCGCAGGAGGATTTATTACAGGAGCAACATTAGCTGTAAAATATTAAAGTTATATATTTTTAATATTTTAAATAAAAAAAATAAAAAAGATTAGAGGTGGTTATAAAACTTCTTTATAATAAGGAATTTTCGGAGGGCTTTTTTTGGGAAGTTTTTCTCTAGTTGAAATCGCAATGATGAAAATGTAAAAAAAATAAGAATAAGAACATTGGTAATAAATGTATGAAGAATAGATTAAAATTTAAACTGAACATTTAAAATAAACTAGACCAGGCATATATTTTATTTATTTAATTTAATATTTTTTTATTTTTATTTTTAGATATTTATGCTGAAATAGAAAAATAAGAAAACAGAAGAAAAAGATAACAATTATAATAAGAATAATAATTATCATAATAAGCAAATTAGCTTTTTGAGAAATATTAATATAAATTTGTAGATTTTAGCAAATTATATAAGTAGAAAGAAGATTATTTAGACTTGCTTTTTGTTTTTTTTTAATTTATATATGAATATTTTGCTTGTTTTATAAGATTTTTTTTTTTTTAATTAAATTTTATTTATAATATTTTTAAGTTTTATATTTATTAAAACTAATAAATAATTAGTTTAAATGAAATATTTTAAAACCTTAAAATTGGTCTTATAATCATAAAATTAATATATATAAAGAATAATATAATTTCATATAAAATATTTATATTTTACTATAATTCTTTTCTTTAATAAATACAAAATATAAAGGAAAAAGAAATATTATAAATAAACAATAAATAAAGATATCAATTTTAATAATATTATAAATAATTATATAATAAAAACTAATAATAATATTTATATAAAGTACTTTAAAAAACATATAAAATTTATATTTTCCAAAAAAAAAAAATATAACTCAATCAAAAAAGAAAAATAAAATAAAGCATATACACATACACATGAAATCTTCTTAAAATATTAACCAATAAGAAGAAGATAACGATGTTATTCTTGACCCTATTGAATTTAAAAACCTTGAGCATTAAATTGAGACAAAATTTCAAGTATATCCATACCGTTATATAATCTTAATAATATATATTTTATCAATGTTTCAAATATCCTTAATGCAAAATGCATTTGCTCCCCAAGCTTCTGAACTCTAAATAGTATATAAATAATCGGCTTTTACATATAATTTAACATCTCTTGTTCATATGTTTTTCCACATTCCTATATCTTTTCCAGCAAATTTTATAGTAGATAAATATGGTACAAAGGCAGGTAATACAATTGCCTGTATTTTGACTTTAACCGGTAGTTGGTTAAGATTATTGATAAATAAAAATTTTAATTATGCAATACTAGGTTAGGTGTTTGTAGGAATTGCCAATCCATTTATAGTTAATAGTATGAATAAAAGTAAAAAAATAAAAATATAAATATATAGATAATAGATATAGATATATAAATATATATAGATATAAAAATTTTTAAATATATATACATAAAATTATTTTTTTCCTAGTTTTTTTTACTTTTTTTATAACTAATTATTAAAAACTCAATCCTAAAAAAAAAAGATGAAAAAAAATGGAATAATTGGCCTTTTTTTATTTTATTTTTGATAGAGTTTTTTTTTAAAAAAAAAACATATAAAAATAATTCTAAAAGGATTATATAAGTATGTGCTTTTTTCTGTATTTTTTTAAAAAATCTGATTTAATAAAAAAGGCCTAATCCATATTTTTCTCATTAAATGAGTTTTAAAAAAATATAAATAAAATAAAATAATATAAAATATATATATATATATATATATATATATATATATATATATTATATAAGTTTCTAATAACTGGTTTTATCCTATTTAAAGGCCTATAATAACTGGAATTCTATCATTTTCAAGTATAATTACTGGTGTAATAGGTTTAGTAATTCCCGGTATATATTTTCAATCATATTAAGCTTTACAAGATAAAAAATACTCATATCAAACAGGTAAAAACCTAACATTTAAACTGCTTTTTTATTAAGCATTAATAGTATCTTTTATTGTTTTTTTGAATTTTTATTTTTTCTGTGATAAACCGAAAACTCCTCCTTCTTATTGTTCTTTCTAAAAAAGAGAGCCCTTTATAAAATCTTTAAAAATTCTTATAATAAACAAAACCTATATTTTTATTTCTATTGCTTTTTCCTCTGTATATGGCACTTTTATCGTTCTTTCGGTAATTTTGGACTAAATTTTAAACCCTTTTGGATTTTTCTCCTCTCATACAAGCTTAATAGGGGCTATTTTTGTCTTTTCGGGACTTTTAGGGACTGTTTATTTTCTTAATGAACTAAAGAACGAGAACAACTACCTTTATTTATTAAAAAAGTTGACTTTTTGTGGAATATTATCATTAGTAAGCTTTTAGAGTATTCTTTTTTCTCAAATATTTATCCTAGTGTGTCTTCCGACTTTCACTTTAGGTTTTTTTGTGATTCCGTTAATCCCTATTATTTTAGAATTAGCAAATGAGGTTTGTTTTCCTATTGGAGAAGCAGTAATTACTGGTTTTATATACAGTATTTCTCATATAATGGGCTTTTTATTAGGTATGGGGTTTTCAGTGATTATATAGAAATTTGAAGGGGAAAAAATAGGTAGTGTATTTTGCTGTTTAGGCTTTATTTTATTGTTTTTAATTGCCTTTATTTCGATTTTTTTTATTAAATAAACTCTCAAAAGAACTTAATTTGAAAAAAAGCCTATTTAGAGGAAAAGGCAAGTTAACTTTCAGGAAGTTTATTTTAAAGTGTATGAAAAATAAAATAACAATATATATAAATAATATACATATATAAATTATTACTTCTTTTTTTTTTTTTTTTTTTCTATAAATATTTTTATAAATTTTATTATAATATATTAAATATTTCAAGTTATTATGATATTTCTAGTTCTTTTATAATTTTTAGAACATCCTCGAAATTATATTTCGGGTTAATTATTTATTATATATATAAATAGGTAAAACTTCCCATTAATAATTAGCAATCTAATCTATCAGAAATTCCTATTTTTTCATTTAATTTTAAAGTTCTTTTAAATCCAGAAGCAAAAAATCCACCAAAAGGTACTATTATAGACGAAAAAAAACTTAAAATAAGCGAATGTATTTAAAAGACGGAAATTTATACATCATAAAGGACAAAATTCCTTTCAAAAATCTCATTTGTATTACATTTTTTAAAATCAAAAGGAATAAAAGACATCAATTCAAATTTGCAGGTTAATTAAGGATATTTTTATATAAAAATAGAAAAAAAAAATGCAAAAATTAAAGAAGATAAAAATCCTCCCAAAAATCCTTCTAAAGATTTATTTTAGAAAAATCTTCTTTTTCCAAATACCTTCCCAAAAATATAACCAAAAACATCATTTACAATGACTAACATGCAAGGTAAAATAAACCAAACTAATCCTTCAAATAAATTAGAAGTTATTACAGAAGCTTAAAGTACTACAATAAATATTGTTATATGTGTGTATGCAAAAATTCTAAATTAATATGAGTAAAATCCCTTGTTTATGTAATATATATGAATATTAAAATATTAAAATATTAAAATATTAAAATCTTATATAAATATATAAATATATATATATATATATATATATATATATATATTTATTTTTTTATATTTTTATTTATTTTTATATATATTTTTATTTATATTTTTTATTTTTTTATTTTACTTTTTGTAGCGAAAATACAAATAATAAAAAACCAATTAACCATAATGTCATTGAAATAATTTTATGATATTTCATTAATATATTTTCTGATTGAAGCATTTTTTGAAAAAAAATAATCCATAAAAATAATAAACTCCGGCTATAAAAAAATACCAATTTATGCTTTAAAACATTGGTATTTTTAATTCTTTTTCAAAATCTCTTTTTAAAGATATAATTTCACGAAAAATACCTGAAATTTTTTTATTTATCTTTTTATTTTTTATTTTTACAAAACATTATAATTAATGTTAAAATTGCGCAATATATAGGCCCTAATGCAATAAAACCAGTAAAAAAGGAAAACATTATCGAAATCCATATTATTCTTTCAAATAAACTTTTTATTTTAATTTATTTATTTTTAAATATCCTTTTTGTTTTTTTATTTTACTTGCTTTAACCTATTTATATTAACATGTTTCTTTTTATTTAATTTTCAGGCAGTTTTTTTAACTTTTTATTGTTTAATTAATTGATTATTTTTATTAATATTTACTTATTATTAAGGGTTTTCTAATTAATTTTATATTGCTTTTTCTTTAATTTTATTATCTGCTTCGTTTTCAGTATCATAAATTTTACGAAAATAGAATTTACTTTTCATTTGTTTTTTATAAATTATTAAAATTATATATTATGTTAATATTTATTTTATATTAAATATATATAATTTAAATAAAGTATTTTGCAAACAATTTTTTTTTTTTTTAATTTTTATTTTTTTTTTAAAAAAAAAAAAATACAAATATATCTATATAATAAAAAAAACAATAAATTTAAAATAAAAAAAAACTAAATAAAATAAGAAAAATTGTTATACATTTTTTATATTTATTAATTTTTAAATAAACATAATCAAATTAAAAAAAAACAGTAAAAAAAAAATTAATTTTAAATAAATAAATAAAAGAAAATGAAAACAAGTAATATTTAATAATAATAAATATATTTTTTCCTTTAAATTAATCAAAATAAAATTATAATTAAATTAAAAATAAAGAAAATAAGATTTATAAAAATTCAACACTTTATATAAAGAAAATGTTTGAATAAATAAAAAAAACCAAATAATTATTAATAAAAAACTTTCATTTAAAAACATATGAATTACAGTTTAAAGTAAAACTTAAAAAATATTATAAAATAAATTAATTTTTCTATTCAATTTTATTTTATTTTAAATATATATAGATTCTTGAAAATAATTTATTTTATATGTTTTAGTATATCAATTACTAAGTACACTATTTTTTATTTAAAGAAACTTATAACTATATAATTCAAATATAGGTAGCTATAAACCTATATAGAACAGGAACCATCATAGTTCAATTAAAACTGAAATTGTGCTCTCTATTCATAGAATACTTATCTCTATTATATTTTTAATTGAAAAAAGATTCCCATATTAATTATGTGTTTTATCCGAGAATAGGAAGGTTTGAATAATATATATGGTTTGAAATATGATTCCGAAGAATAGGAAATAAACTTTTCCAAATTTATAAAGAAGATTCTTTTTTATTTTCCTCCATTTTAAGTGAAATTAACATGTTATACTATTTTTTTAAGTAAATACTTTATAATTATATCTTAACTTAGAATATAAAAATAAGTTTGTTTATATGAATACTAAAATCTTTTGTAACGTTATTATTAGAATTAATTTTAAACTTAATATAATATTTACAACTATATAGCTAAACAATAGAATTTATTATTCGTTAATTTAATTTTTTGTTTTCATAATTTGTACATAATTGCTAATTTAATAATTTTATTAAAAAGAAAATTTAATTACAATTGTTTTATATTTTATTTATCTCTAAAAATATTAGTTTTCAAAGATTAAATAAAAGAAAACTTATTGAATATTAAAATTGTAATATATATTTAATTATAAATAATAATAATTATTTTAGGAAACATTATTTATTGTTAAATCATTTAATATTAGTATTAATTATTTTTTTATAATATAATATTTGTGTTTTTAAGATAAATTACATAAATTAAATATATATTAATAAATCTATATTAAATGAGAAATAGTGAATTTATTTAAACACATATTAAATATTAAAATATTTATTATTTGTTAAAAACAAATACATTTAAATAAAAATATAAAAAAAGTTTATAATTAAAAAATTAATAATGTAATATAGAAAAATAAG
>NW_004086717.1:0-15487 GCF_000220395.1 Ichthyophthirius multifiliis
TTAATTTATTTATTTATNTATAATAATAATATAATATATATATATATATATATATATATATATATTTATAATACTTATATATTTTTTATATAATTTTATGCTTCTTTTCTATTTTTCTTAGAATGTTATTTTTGGTTTTTAAAAATAAAGAGAAGAATATTGGTTTTAAGATTTAATTATTATATTTGCATTTTTACTTGATATTACATCTATTTTTGTTATTGGTATTTTTTTAAGTTTCATTTAGAATTATTGTTTTAGAATACTACAACAATTGAAAATCTTGATAAAAAAAGACAAAATAACAATACAAATGCAAATACTACTAATTTAGTAAAAAAAAGCATATTTTAAATTTATTTTTATTTTTATTTTTATTTTAAGTTTGATTTAGGTAAATACTATAATTTTGTTTAAGTTTTTGGCTTAAATTGCGTTTATTGGCCTTTTCCTTTGATTACTGAAAGAGGTTATTTTAATCTATTTATTTAAAAAAAAAAAAAATTAAGCAAAACCTTTCGGAGATGGTATTTTATGGCCATAAATAGCAGCATAATAACATTAATAACAATAACAATAATAATAACAATAATAATAACAATAATAATAACAATAGTAATAAATAATATATTATATAAATTCTCATTAAATTAAATAGAAAAATCGACATAAATGATAAGTCATTTTCAAATACATAATAAACAATTAATAATACAGATACAAAATATGGTATTTTTTTTATAAAAAAAAAGAAATGAAATAAATAAATAAACTATAATTTATTAAAAAAAAAAAAAAGGAGAACAGAATAAAAATGTATCATATAGTTTAACTAATAATAGTTAATAATTAAGATAGAATAATTTTTAAAATAATGGAGGAGTTTTTACTAATAATTTTGCCTAAAATTCAAGTATTAATTAAAATAATAGTATAATTAATAATAGTTACACAATCGGAAATAATAAATAAATTTATTATAGGCCTTAAATTTGATTTTTTTTTAAATATAAATACATATGTTATATAATTTTTAGTTTTGTAAAAATAATTAGTATTATTATTATATTTTTATAATGTTTTTTTTTTTTTCTATAAATAATAATTTTTTATTTTTATATTCAAATAGTAGTTTTTTTTTTTTTTCATATAAAAATAATATAAGTTATATATATTGTTTTAAATAAATATAAATTAATATTAATAAATAGAATATAAAATTAAAAGAAATATTTAACTAGTTTATAGATATTTCTATATATAAAAATAATTATCAAAAAAATATTAAAATATAAAGAATAATAATAAATATTAATTCAAACTTATCTTTAAAATAAAAATATAAAATATTGTATAATTATTTTAAAAAAATTTACTTAATGACAATTAAATAATATTTTTTAAAAATAAATTAATTATCTATTATAAAAATTATAAAAAATTAAATAAAATTATCTACAATTCTTTCGTTTTTAAAATAAAAAAACAAATCCAAATAAAAAATAATATAAAAACAAAAGGGAGGAAAAATTAAATAAAATAAAAAATTGAAAATATTCATAAATATTAATATAATAATTAAAAAAACAACAAAAAACAAAAATTTAAATAAAAAAATTAAAAAAAAATATCAAAAATCAAAAAGAAAAAGAAAAAAAACTATATCAAAAAAAAATTAAAAAAAATCAAAAATAAAAAAAATATAAATAAGTAAAATAAAAATAAAATAAAAAAATTTATATATTATAATAACATAAGTAAAAATAAAAATGTAATATAATTAAAAAAACACATATGAGTACACAAACCCTGCAATAAATAGTTATTAATCATCTTTTGTATCAAATAATTCTTAATAAGCATAATAACCTTTACAACCATTATAACCATAATAACAATATAAGCAATAATAACCATTATAAACTTTATAACAATAATAATAATAATAATAATAATAATAATAATAATAATAATAATAATAATAATATTAATATTAATAATATTAATAAAATTTACAATAATAATAATTTTAACACTAATATGGTGGTTCCAATAATTATACATAAAATTTTAATTTAAACACTTAGGATTTTGATAAATCATATATACCTTCATCTCATTTACCTTACAACTTACCTAATCCACTCTTACCATTTACCATAAATTAACCAATAAATTCAAACTTAAACAAACTTCCCAATAAAGTATAGCCTATAATTTCCTCTTAATAAGCTTCAATGAATCAACTAGATGTCAATATAAACCTAAAAGTAAATGAAGAAAGCTTAAAAAGACGCTTTGATGAAGAAAAGCTTCCTTTCGAGGGTTTTTAATATGACCCTTTGACTATATATGACCAAGAAACAATCAACAATTACATTTAAATCGGAAAAAAAGACTATTTATCAGTCCTGAAGAAGAGTTGTGAGTTTTTAGAAAGTGGTTTATTCCGCCGAACGTTAAAAAGTTGCGAACTTGAATAATAAGAAAAAAAGTAAAATAAATAATAACCAGCTAAATCATCATTATACAATAAAAATCATTTAAAAGAAGAAATTTCGTAAATGTTCAAAGACCCTGAATTCCCACACGAAATTTCAAGTCTACTTGGAAACGATTTTTCCACCAGAGAATCATGGAAAGCCATCAGATGGTACCATCCTAAAGAAATAGCAAATTTTTAAGACTATTAATTATTTAAAGAGTAAATAAGTCCTATAAATATTAGATAAGGTTATATTAATAATATTTATTTTATAGCAGCTATAGTTTCTTTGGCTGAATTTCCTAAAAGAATTAAAAAATTATTCACTTCTTAAGCAAATCCTTATGGTATTCATTCAGTTATGATATGCTTTAGAGGTGAATGGAAGGAAATTATCGTCGATGAGTTTATTCCATGTATTTCACCATAAAGAGGACCAGCATTTACTAGAGGAATAGATGGAGAATTATGGCCAATTTTATTGGAAAAAGCATGGGCTAAATTAAATGATTCATATAGTTAAATTGAAACTGGAATTACTAATGATGTTTTACATGATTTAACTGGGGCACCTACAAAAACTTTTTGGTTAGATTAAGAACATGAAAGAGATTTTATTTGGGAGAAATTAATTGAAGCAGAAAAATATAAATTTGTTATGACTTGTGGATCTTCTAATAATTTGAAAATTGAAAATTTATTAAAGGAAAATGGAATTATTCCAGGACATTGTTATTCTTTATTGGGAGCATATAATTTATAAACATAGTAAGGAAATTTTAAAATTCTAAGAATCAGAAAAAGTACAAATAGTTCATTTGAATGGAATGGAAGATGGTCGAAAAATAGTTAGGAATACAAAAACTTAAATTTTGATTAAAAATAATCTTTAGATTTAGAAGGAACAAGTATATTAAAATAATAATATATATTAAATAAATTAAAAAAAAATATTATAAGAAAAAAAAAAATTAAATTATAAAATAAAAAATATAAAAAAATGAATTTTATTATATAAATGATTAATATAATTTTTTTTTATAATAATATAAATATTTTAAATAAAAAAAAAATATATATTAATAAAAATTAAATTAACAAGTAAAAAATTAAAAAAATATATTAATATAACAATTATATATAAAAGAATTAATATATAAAAATATAAATTATAAAAAAATAAAAATATATATAAATTTATTTACAAATATATATATAAATATATATATTTATATATTTATATATTTATATATATATATATTTATTTTAACTAGGAAATTCAATTTAAAGTTTAGAAGGTATTTTCCTTATTTAATTTGAAGATTTTTGCAAATATTTTAGTGATTTATAAATTTGTTATGTTCATGACGATTTTTAATATAGTTCTATTAGTGCTTCTACTAGCAAAAAAGACGGAAAATTTTTTAAATTTACAGTTACTCAATAAGGTAAATACTATATATTAGTAAATCAAAAATCAAAGAGATTTTACTCTTAAGAATTTTAAAATAACTTTTAATATGCCAAATTAACATTAATTTTAGCTAAAAGAGAATTTGATGAAAATGGTGTTTAAAAAATAACTTACATAGAAGGCTAATAAGATAATGAAATGTATGTATGGACAGCAGATTTTGAAAATTAAGTTTTATAATAAGGTGAATATTTAGTATATGTAAAGGCTAACTGGATTTATAATAATATCTCCGATTTCGTTTTGAGCGCATATGGTGTTGAATAAGTTAAATTCATAGAAATCACTTAGTATGAATGTCCAGATATGATTAAAGAAGTCTATAGAGATCATTCTTTATAGGTAGGGAAAAAAGGAAGAAAATATATCAAAGGAAATGAATAAAATGAAAAGAATGCTGCTTGGATATGTATTAATTAAACAGATGAGGGATTCTTTTATTTAGTTGCAGAAAATCATACTAATGAAGCAATGTATTGTGAATTTAGGTTTAATAGGATGGATGGACTTAAACTAAAAAAGCCTTTTAGAGGATAATTTGCATCTTTTGTATTAATACCAGATAAATTGAATTATGAAGTTGTAATTTTTAAAGTTTTGGATTATACAAATGTAGATGGATTAAGTATTACTTAGTCTATTAAATTTAGAGAAATTTAAAAAGAAAAATGAAAGAAATATTTTACTTTTGTTTTGAATTTTGCTTATAAACATTATATACATATTTTTATTTTAATTAATAAAAAATAAAAACATTTAATTTTTTTTTATTTATTTTAAGATTATAATTATAAAATTAACTTGATATATTAAATATTTTTAATATATTATTAAAAAAAAAAAAAATTATTTTTTATTTTATATTTTAAAAATAAAAAAACTTGAAAAAATATGTAATTTATTTCAAAAAAATTATATGAATAAATTAAATATATAATAGGATATTTATTAAAGGATTTATTTTTATTTTTTAAATGATATAAATATATATTTAAATATGTATATATATATATATATATAATATATTTAATCATGATTTAAAAATTTATTTTAAATTAAAAAAAATTGCCTAATTTAAATATATAAAAAAATAAAACAATAAATAAAATAACAATGCATTTTTTATATAAAATAAAATATTAAATGTTTATATATAATTTTTTATTGTTATTTAAAAAATAAAATATGGAATAATGATTGTAAAAATATCTCATTATCTTTTTTATTAAGCCAATCCAGGAAGATTATTCATTCCAATTTTTTTAAGCATTTCTCTAGTATCATTATCAATATATACCTATTCAACATTAATAGCTGAATTTTCAGGTACAAAATCGAGTCTTCTTTCTCTTTCTTCTTCTTAAACCTTTAAAGAAATACCTCTAACAGGTCCTTTTTGTATTCTTTTCATTAAATGAGTAGCAAAACCAGCGATTTTATTTCTTAGTCTTTTTGAGGGTACTTAGGCTACTTCAGAAAGTATTTTTTTATTGAAATGGAAATCATTAGTCATTTTTGAGAAATAATGTTCAATTAATGATTTCGCGGCTCTTTTTACGGTTTTTGTTCTTACTCTTCCCATTTTTTTTTTTTTCCTTTGTTTTTTTATTAAATTATATTTTTTTTTTTAATTTTATATTATATTAAAATTAAATCTTTTTTTTTTTTTGATATAATAAATATAATTATAAAAAATAAATATAGTATTTAAAAAATAAAAAAACTATAAATATATTAATAACAAAAAATTATGAATAAATTTTTAGTTTAACAAAAAAATAATATAAATAATAGTATTTTAGATATTAATAAATCTTAATAAAACAAATAATTATTTCCTAAATCTTTTCTTAAATAAAACCCACATAGATCTCAAAAAGCTAAAAGAAGTTAATAAATGCAATAATTAGTAAATTAGATTGAATAAATAGGAATTAGATGTTTGGATGTATTATTTTTTTTTCTTTTAAATACGATTATAATTTTACTAAATGATCAAAGATATTTTCTACTATATAGTTTTTTTTCCAAAAATAATATCTATAATCTTAAAGAATTTAAAGAATGATTTAAGAATATAAAATTTTATATGATTGGAAAATAAATGCCAATATCTATAACAAAACGAATGCTTTTTATACTGAATGGATTATTTTTATGTATGACAGCATGTTTATAATATATAAAATTGTTTAGGCTTGGAAGCAATACTAGAAGGTGCTAAATATATTAGTTAGAAGAAGAAAAAAGACTTAAATATGGTTAGGGAGAGGTGAACTGCTATTAAACAGATTATTTTATTGAAGGAATTTTAAAAAGATAAAGTATAAAGCATTTATTTATTTTTTTCATACAATTTTACAGGAAACCTTTTTATGGTGATAATAAAATTTATAAAGGATTTTGAAAAGTTGATTTAAGGCATGGAAAAAGTAACTATATTATAAAAGGCGATTTAACTATTATGGTAATTGGAATTTTTGGTCTTTTATATAGAGTTTAATGTCTTATTTTTTGTATAAATTTTATTTTATATAAATAAAAATTAATTTTTTTTTTTTCATTTTTTAATAGTATTACTTTAATAATTTTTTATACAAAAAATGGTTTAAAAATAAATTAAAAATAATTTTATTATTACAAACAGCCCAATATTTATTTTATATATTTAGTTTAAAAAGAACATATATCAAAAGCAAATAAAACAAAATAAAAATTTAATATATATAAACTAAAATTAAATATATATTTAAATATTAAATATAAAAAAAACTAACAATAATGCATCATATTAATATATCTATATAATAATTAAAATAAAAAAAAAATCAACCTTAAGAAGACTCACTTTCACTACTTTTAATATTTTTTCTAATATAACTTCTAGACTTTGATCTATGTCTAATTATATCATTTGGATGATATTTATTTGGCGGAGAATATGAAGGTCTATTCCATTATCGTTAATTTGTATGAAAATTTCTAGTTCCTCCTGAGTTATTCCTATGTCCTCCTTTTTACATAAAATACTATTATTATTAACCTCCACCACCACTTTATTTAAATCCTTAAAACTTTCCTGAATAAGTATTATTCCTTTATAAATGTTATAAAGGTAAATTCATTTACGACTACATAGAAGGCGGAGTAGGTGAATTTCTCCTCCTATTATAATAATATGAATTATTAATATATGGATTATTTTATTATTAAGAACTAAATGGTTAATCATTTTTTCCGTATATTTTTCCTCCTCCTTATTATTACATATTATTAGAAAAATTAGAATCTGATGAACTACTTTTTTTCATAAAAGACCTTTCTTCCGACAAATTATTTATAATTTAAGGATTTCCTCCTTTATTATAATTATTATTCCTTTATTATTTATGATATCTAGATTTGTTTGACATATTTTTTTATTTTCTATAAAAATGCATTTATTATTATTACTATTATTGTTGTTATTATCTATAATTAATATTGCTATTATTAGTATTTATTTTTGAATGAATATTTCTCGTATTTTTTTATTAAAAAGAAGAATCTAATGAAGACTAAGAAGACGAAGAAGATGAAACTTTTTTATGTTTTTTACTTTTTTTTTTATTATTTTTCTTTTTCTTCTTTTCTTTGCTTTTTTTATCCTTATTACTATTATTTTATTTACTTGTATTATTATTATTTATTTTTTTCTAATTTTTTATTATTTCTTAGCTAATTTCTTCTTCTTCACCTTCTTCTTTTTTATCTATAAGCTTCTTTTTCTAAGAAGAAACTGACGAAGAAGACGATGAAGATCTTGATATTTCCTTCTTTTTAGAAATAACACTACTTTCAGAAGAACTTCCTAGCTATTAAATAACTCCTTATTAATTAGAGTATTTGAATCTTCTTCTCTTTTCACCAAAACGGCGTGGATGGTGGCTTATTTCTCTATATTTTTTACCTTAATGTGGATATTCGGAACCTCTTCTTGACAAAGAAGGCCTATATTGATTTGAAAAAGGACCATACGGAGTCTATTGTTGGCACCCAGGTTTATAGAACTTGGAATAAAAAGATTAATTATATTGATATTAAGGAAGTTTTTTCATCTTCATGGGTTACATAGTTTAATATTTTCTATATTCGGGGGAATTATTAGATTAAGATTAAGAAGGAGAACGCATTTTAGGAGGAATACGCTATTTTTTACGAGATTTTTTTTGATGAGGAAATATTTCTTCTTCTGCATTACATTATTCTCCTTCTTCTTATTCTTGGAGATTTTTCTTATTTTTTTTTGTATTTTTTTACAGATTATTCGAATTACTGGTAAGAGGTGAAGAATCTTGATCACTTGAAGTATTTTCTATAGCATTAATTATATTATAATTTTTCTTTTTTAATAATTATTATTGTTCTTATATAGGAGGATTTGATTATAATAATGAGTTTTATTGCTATTATTAAGGATTTTATTAAGAAATATTTTATTATTATAATTATTATTAGATTTATTACTATTATTATTGCTTTTATTATTGATAATTTGATTACTATTATTATAATTATTATTATTAATACAATTATTATTATTATTATTATTATTATTATTATTATTATTATTATTATTATTATTATTATTGCTATTATTATTGTTATTATTATTATTACTATTATTATTATTGTTTTATAGTTCGTTTTATTATTATTATTTTTATTATTCATTTTATTATTGTTATTGTTACAGTTACTATTTAAGTTATTACATGTATTAAATTTAATTATTTATTAATTAAAGTTGTATATTTTCAGGTTTTTCCTCTTCTTTTTTAATATCAATATTTTTCTAAAACTCGGGATTAAATAAAGCATTATGTAAATATATATATTATTATTGTTATTCTGGTGTTAAAATTGGTTTATCAGAGTAAGGTAATTTTTATTACTAAATATGCTTTTGATAATGCAGATAATCTTGCTATTATTTTTACAGAGTTTATTAAATTTACCATTATTATTCAAGTTGTTGTTAGCTTTTTAAAACTTATTATTAGTACTATTATTGAAGTATTAATGAAAAATTTAATTAATCGGTTGGAGATTGAATTTATAATGATTTATTATAAAATGTTTATTATTTTTAATTTTATTATTATTAAGGTTGTTGTTATTAAATTTATTAGAATTATTAAAATTAAGATTAAGATTAAGATTAAGATTAAGATTAAGATTATTATTATTATTATTATTATTATTATTATTATTATTATTACAATTACTACTATTATTACAATTATTACTATTAATTATATTGTTATTAATTATATATTATTTGCTTTTATTTGTTTTAATTTTAAGGAGATTAATTTTATTACGTTTGTTCAGATGCATTTTATTATTATTTTGTTTCTAATAAAGATTTTTATACTTCAGAATGAAATTATTTGATGTTTATTTTTTCTTATTTTATAATTTAAGTTTCCTATATAATATTTTATGGTTCTTATATTATTTATTTTATATTTTCTTAAATTTACTTATTTACGTTTTCTTGTAAAGATTTGTTAATACTTTCTTAAAATTACTTATTAATATTATCTTATAATTATTTATTTATATTTTCATATATATATTTAACATTTTATTATTCTTATATTTATTTATTTGTATTCAAGTTTTCTTGAATTTATAAATTAATATTTAATGTTTCTTATATTTATTTTTTTATATTAAAATTATCTTGTATTTATTTACTTATATTTTATGATTCTTGAATTTATTTTTTTATAATACTTGGAGTATCTTATAATGATAATAATTATTTATTATTTTCTTATTTATCTATTTCTTATTTTTTATTTTCTAAAACTTAATAATTTTAATTTTCCATTGATTATTTAATAATTTTTTCTTAACTTTTATCTTTAAAGTTTTCTTAAAAAGACTATTATTATTATAATTTTACATTTTCCTATATTATTAATTTCTATTCATTTTATTTATTTTAAGGATTTTCAGAAAACTTGCTTATTTTTGAAAAACTACTTTATTTTCTTTACTAATCTATTTAATTATTTTAATTATCTTCCCCTTTTAAATCCCATTTAGAGACCCTATTATTTTTCATCAAGCCTTTCTATCTTTTCTCCAAAAGGCTTTATTATTCAGAAAAAATTTCCTTTTCTTTAGACTTAGAATTTGATTAAGAAGAAGAAGAGCAGCTTCTTGAAGAAGATTAATTTTAATTGGATGACTCACTAGATGAAATTTTATTATTTTTATAATACCGCATTCTATTATTATAGTGAGTGTTTCTATAAATTTTTAACCTTTTTGGGATATTATAACGTGCATTTGAATTGCTTTTTCCGTATTATTATTTAATGTAAGATTTTTTCATGTTCAAATTTCCACCTCCTCGAGAATATAATGGAGATAATCTTTATGTATTTTAATATTTACGATAAATTCCTTTATGAATTAAATTATCAGACTAAATTACTTATTACAATTGCATTTAATGTTGTTATTATTATTATTATATTATTTATTATTATTAATAAATAGGAGGTTTTCTACTTCTACTCCTGGATCGACTCTTACTATTATTAAATATATAAATAAAAAGAAATTTATATATAAATACTAATTAAATATTTATATATGTAAGTATAAAAAATATTAATAAATATATATATATATATATATATTAAATTTTTTTATATATAATATATATTTATTATATATATTAATATTTATATTTTTAAATATATATCTATTTATATTTTATTTTTTATATATTAATATTTTTATTTATATATATTTACTCTATTGAATTCGTTCTACTATTAGATTTTTTGTAAAAAGGAATTTAATAAATATTACTACTACTACTTCTTTTATTAATACTTTACTAATTAGTTTACATTCTATTATATCTCATATAATAATTTTCATCCTAACTTTGCATTTCACCTAATTCTTAGTGTAAATTATCTCTATTAAAATGTGGCTATTTAATATTAATAGTATAAATTTAATATTTATATATATATATATATATATATATATATATATATATATATATATTATTAAATTACTCCTCCAGTAAAGCTTATAGTGGGATATTTATCTCTATAAAAATATGGTTAAACAAGTTATTTTTTTGTAAAAACAGTCTAATAATTTTTGAGTATTCCAATATTTTTTTGAATTAATCTTTTAAGTATAAAACTAATTAAACTAATAATATTTTATTTTATTTTATTAAAATCATTAATTTCTTCAATTTCCATAATATTTTTAATTTCTTCTTCGTTTAATTATTAGCTATCTTCTTTTTATATTTCTAAACCTTCAATTTCTAAATTATGAATTGAATTTCCTACAGAAAATTATTCCCTTTTAGTCCATCCTTATTACTAATAATGATATTAGAACTATTATTTTTTGAAAAACTTCTAAATTAATTCCAATCTTTTACTAACAAAGCAAATATAAAGCTAAGTATCATGATCCGAAAATAAGAAATTTTAAACACTTTTAAAAAACCAATTATTATCAGCTTACGCATGAGAAAAATAAGGTGAAATAATATCCCAATTTTTCATAAAAGAAGTATCATTAGTAAGAAAGCTATTTTACATATATTTAAATAAATATTTAGTCATCTAATACATCATTTAATCCTAAAAAGCTTCCAAATTAAATTTCTTGAAAAAAAAAAAAAAATTAAAGAATTAAAAAAAAAAAAAACATGTTTTTATTCTTAAGAAAGATCTTCGATAATTTTAAGCATTATTTTTTTAGCTTTTTGTCTTTATTATTATAACCCACACATTGTCACAGTCATATTTTTACGAGGATGAGTCGGATCAAAAATCTACACTTTTAAACCATGAACTTAATTTTCTATTTATTATTTTATTTAAGCTGAAGCTCCTTTTAAATAAGAAGGCATCAAATAATGAGAACATTAAAATTCTTCCCTTTCTTTATTTGTATTATTTATTATATTAAGAATTTCTTATTAAGTTTTTATATTTTCCCTATTTTTTTATTTTATAAATATATATATATATATATATATATATATATATATATATATATAAATATAAATATAAATACAAATATATATAAATATAAATATATAATTATTTTATATATATAAAATACTCTCTTGTTCCAATCAATGTAAGTTCCTTTTCCTTAACTTAAATAAAAAAAAATGGATGATTAATATCTTTAAAAGGATTATCTCTATGTAATCTAAATTCAGATTTATGATTTTTTCTTTTGAGCATTTATAAAGAATTAAGTACCATTTTAGTTTCCCAAGGAGTTAAATAAATTCTTTAAACTTCTAATGTACTTATTTTTTCGGTAATATCTTAATGGACTTTAATAATACTTTCCTTAGTACCTTTAACTAATAGATTAACTTTTTATTCTAAAGGATAACATTCATCAGTAATAAATCTTTTATTATAAAAAATAGTCACTTAGTGTTATTTTTCCATTCTATTAATATTAAAGTGGCTTAATCCGATAATTTTCTTTAAAAAAATCGCTGGAATAGAAATATAAGCTTCTATAATTCCCATTTCATTTTTTAATTATTTAACTATTTCTTACATAGAATCTATTACTTCTGTGAAAATTTAAATTTATTAATCATTTCCCAATATAGATAATTCAGTATTTTTCATAAATAAATCATGAGCCACTTTCTAGCTATGATCCCAAAATGTTCTTATTCCTAATTTCTCAAAAAGTGCAAAATTAGTCCTAAAAAGATGCATTTCTAACTTATTAAGGATTATTATAGTTTTTCTGGAAACGTCATTGCTTAAATCTGTAAATTAATTAAGTTTTTGGAGAAATTAAGGATTTGTATTTAAAAATTACTCATAATTATTTTCTACTTATTTAAATATTTCCGAATTTAAAATTCCTCTATTTTTTTTAATTGGTGAGGATGAAATTTCCTTTTTAATTTTTGATTTTTATTCTTATAATTACATCTAAATTTTTCTTTATATTTAAAAAAAATATATATATATATATAATACATGTATTTTTGGATTAGGAGATTTATACAAGTATTTATTTGATAAAACATTATCTTATTAATCTACAATATCTGATTAATCAGATTCAGAATCAGATTCTTCGGCTTATTATTATTCTTAAATAATATTTTCATCTAATTTTTTTGTTTAAAAATATAAATAAATAAATTATTATTAACTTTTTTATTTCTATTTTTTTTATTTTTCAATTTTTTCTTATAATAATTATTATTCTTTTTAATCTTAAATATGCATTTCTTTTCTTCTTTTAATTTTTAATTTATCAAGTTCATCATCATCTTAGTCTAGATTAATATCATATAATTCCTCTATAGCTTTACTTTCCAATTATTTCTAAAACTCATAAACCTATTCATATTCTTCTGAAAATTTTATTTATTCCTCTTCTTCTTATTAATCAATAGTTTCGATTCTATTTTGTAAAATATTTTTAGATTTTTTCTTTTTAAGTTTTTCTTTGTTTTCTTATTAAACTTATTCCTAGTTTATATTTTTAATATAAGCCAGACAATTCTAACAATACCAATCTTCCTTTGGAATCTCACTCAAAGGAGGATTTAAGCAAAATATATGAAAACCGTTGTTACATCTATCACATAATAGTAATTTATCATCATCATCTTCTGTATTTCCTTAGCAAATTTCACAAGGAAGACTATCTAATCTTTCTTCCCATTCCTCAAAAGTATAATCAGTAGGTATATATCCTGAAATATATATATAAAAAAAAATATTAATATATTTTTTTTATCTGAAAAATAAAATACCTAAATATCCTTTACATTTAACATTTCCACATAAACATTTTGTTAAAGGAGTTTTATATGAATCAAATTAATAATCAAAAGTAAGTTCATCATCTTCTTTAATATTTTTAATAGCAAATATACCGATACAAATTTCACCTAAAACATGCCATTTTTACGTTATACAATTCGGATCACATGAATGGTTTATAAAACGGGCTAAATTTCCTTTAAAAGTAGGATCAATAACTTCATTTTTATCAATTTTCATTAAATAAGTGCATGTTGATCTCTAATAAAATAAAAAAAAAAATATAAAGATAGATTTAAATATATAAATATATAAATATATATATATATATAATTTTATATAAATATACATTTATATATATATATAATATAATTCAAAATTACACTATAATCTTTGACTCTTTTTATTCCTTCTTCACTATTAATATCGAAAACTTCTCCAATATATTAAATTATAAATGTTCCTTTTGGAATATATTAACCTGCACATAAACCCCATCCCTTTTTTTTTCAATATAAATTTACATAACATAGAATATTTTTCTACCTTTCCTGATGTTGGATAAGGATAAACACAAGCATCTTCATGTTTTTAAAAACGTCTATTTTAACATAAATCTCCACATCTACATGATAAATTACAACATTCTGTACATACTGCCCTATTCCAACAGTTTTCCCCACAATTTATTTGGCCACTTAGTTTTTTTGAAAGTGGCATTTTTTCTCTTTTATTTTTTTTTTTATTATGATTATTAATTTATTTTTTTGTTACAATAATTCTATTGGAACTCTTTTACAGTCACATCCTATAATGTCTTTATGTGATGGCATTTTTCTTTTTCTAAATAAATATATATTCTTTTTTATTAATGCAAAATCTTTCAATGATTCCTTTAACCATTTAAGCCTATGAGGCTTTCTTTTTATCATCTCAATGATTTACTATTTATTTTATTTTTTAAAAATATAGGCATAAATATATTTTTAGAATTAATTTTCTTTACACTTTAGTGTTTTTGTTGTTTCGATGGTTATTCATTTTATTGAGAAAAATCTCTATTGTATTATTTTATATTATACTTTTTTTTTATTTTCTTTTTTATTTACTTTTATAATGGAATGTTGATTTTTAAATATCTCTCTTCACTATCTGATTAATTTTATTCGGATAATTATTAACTCATATAGAATTTTTTATTTTTTAATATTATTAATGGTTTTTTTTTTAAAATCTTTTATTTGTTATTTTATTGTTATAAATGGTTAATAAATATAGTGATTTTTTTATGAATACTTTTTTTTATTTTATTTTCAATTATGACAAAATAATATATATATATTTATTTTTATTTTATATATTAAGAAAATAATTAGTTTATTAGAAATATTATTAAAATTTGAAATTATTTAATTCTTTATTTTAAAATTAAAAATAAAAAATTCAAATGAGATGTAAAATATAGAAATTTACAAAATTTAAAAATAATTTTTTAAAATAATTAAAGAAAGATATATAATTAATTAAATATAAATATGAATATATATGTGATAAAAAATAATTTTAATTAAAACATTATATAAAATTATAATATATTAAATAAACTTAAATATCATTAACTATCTAATATTAGTCTATTATATTTTATTTTATTTTTTCTTAGATAATATA
>NW_004086715.1:0-25960 GCF_000220395.1 Ichthyophthirius multifiliis
AAATAATTTTAATTAAAACATTATATAAAATTATAATATATTAAATAAACTTAAATATCATTAACTATCTAATATTAGTCTATTATATTTTATTTTATTTTTTTCTTAGATAATATATAATTGAAAAAAATATAGTTAAAAGATGAAAACTATCATTAATAATATATTACAAATATATTGTAAAATGCAAATTTAGAAATTATCTGCATTTTTTAAATATTTTATATATTAAAAAATATATATATATATATATTTTTATTTATCAACTATTAAAAAAAGACGAATAATTTTTAATTTTGCATTTTACAATATAGCACTTTTGTATTTATAAAATAAATAAAAAATTTGATTTTATTTAAAATATTATTAATACTATAACTTTTTATTTAATACATTTATTAAATTTTTAAATTTGTTTATTAAACATATTATTTTTTTATAATTTACAATGTAATTGATTTAATTTTCTAAATCTAAAAAATTATTTAAAAAGAATATTACAAAACAATATTATATAAAATGTTCATAATTTAAACTATATAATAGTTTTAAATATAAATATGAAAAAAAATATTTATATATAATATAAAATCAAATTAAAAAAGCATCTAATACAAATTATTAAATTAAATAAAAAAAAATATTAAAAATTATAAATTAATTAAAATATTTTTATTTTAAAAAGCTTAATTAATATCTTCTTTATCTTAAAGTCTTTTAAGAAAAATTTCATATACCTAATTTTGATTATAAATTAGTTATAGAAATATAATGTAAAACTTTTATCTCAATTGTCAATTTTCTGAAATATTTACTATTTAAATATTTTTAACATCATTGCTTCAAAAGCAAAATTATTTTAGTATTACATTAATTAATTTTTTTTTGTATTTTAATAGTTGTAAGGAATAAATTTAGAAAGCCTTCAATAATAGATTTTTTTTTCTTCATAATATTTATAAAACCCAAAAATTAGTTAGGTATTATTTGTTAAAGCACAAATAACTTCTATTAATTTGAAAAGTGTCCTTAATCTTTGAATTCATTAATTAATTTAGCTCTGTATATTTCCCAAAATTCATATGCTAAGTTATATATATTAATTTTGTATATGTTAATAATCCATAATATTTTTATTTTCTTATTAAAAAAATTTTAAATGTAATTTTTTTAGTTAATTTTTAAATCTTGTCTGAATTATTGCTAAATCCGGAAACTACGAATCCTTATATAATACTCATCCAAATTATATATTTTTAATTCTTCTTTCCTGCTATTTTAACTAAAGCACAAGCGTAACATATTTAGAAATAGATGCACCTGACCTTCAACTAATAAGTAATTCATTTTTTATGGGTTTATATTATTTATATTAAAAATATAAATTATTATTGAAATTTTAGAAATACTTTTTTATTTATTAAATTATTTAGATATATAATATTTATTTATTTTTAGAAGTAATTGATAATATTAAATGATATTTTTTAATAAAAAATCAAATAAATATATTAAAATATTATAGACAAAAAATTATATAATATGCATGTATTTTTTATTTATCTTTAATAATTTTTTTCATTAAAATAAAAAAATGAAAGTTAAAATATTCTAAAAAAAAAAAAATTAATAAATTTATTTTAAAATATATTTTTTTATTTTTCTATAATCAATTTTTTATATAAAAAGTAGTAAAATATTAAATTTTAAGATATATCTTATAATTTAATTATTATTTTTCATAATCAATCTAAATATTTTTTTCATAAAATTTTATTTAATACTTTTACTTAAATATTTTTAAAAATAATATATAAATTCTTTTTAAAATTGATATATTATTTTTGATAAAATATTATAATTAGAATAGTATTATTAAATATATATTTTATTAATAAATAATGAATTGGGGATCTAGCTCAAATGGTAGAGCGCTCGTTTAGCATACGAGAGGCACTGGGATCAATGCCCAGGTTCTCCAAATTTTTATATTAACTTTATAGTTTAAAATTTTTTAAACTATATATAAAATTATTAAAATATAATTTTAAATTAATAATATATATTATATCAAATTTTTATAAACAAAAAAATAGAAATAATTAAAGTTTATAAATTTATAATTTTTAATAATTTTATAAAAAAATAAACTAATATAATATTTATTTTTTTAAATTTAATTAAAAAAAGAATAAAAGATTATATTATAATACATATAAATAAATATAATATATTATTTATATTTCTTTATGCTAACAAAAATAATAAAGAAGGTATTAAAAATGATATCAAAATCTATAATATTATTTATAGGAGTTATATTAATGGAGCCTGGTAGAAATAATTTAAATGAATATATTAAAAGTATTAATAATTAATTATATATATAATTCAAATAATAAATTTATAGGCGTGATTTTTTGTGGGCGTCCAAATTTTATTAATAATTAAAAATATCTCTTAAAAATTTTCAAAATTTTAAATGAGATTTTATGCGTAAGAATTTTTTGAATTTTTAACTTTTTTATTTTTAAGTTAAGTTTTTTTAAGTTGATAAAAATTTAAATTATTTAATTAAAACTTTGTATTAATTTTTTTATCAATTTTTATTTTACAAATATAATTTAAAGTTTTTAATTTATTAAACAATTTTGATTATTCTTAATTTAATTTTTATTTTATTCATTATAATATATTGTTATTTATATTATTAATATGATTTTTTTTTTATATTTTCTTTTTTATAGAATATTATATTTAATTTAAGTTGTTTAAAGTCATATAAATATTGAAATTAAACAATTTGATTTTTAAATTGATAAAAGAATATAAAATTAATAGATAATAATAAAATTAAAATGTTCTTTAATATTTCGTAAGTTTTAGAATACAGAATACATGTACTAAATATATTTATAATGATTTTTAACTTTTTAGAAATAATTTATTATATTTTATATATAATGAAATAAAAATTGTTTTAAAAATATTATTATTACGGCTATATTTATAATTATTAAATTTTCAATATTATAGTTAATAATAATTATACATCAATTTTATTTATTAAAATCAATTATTTATCTATTTAATTCTCTATCATAATAAATAATTTTAAAATTATATATATTTGAAAAATTAATATAAATTATATAATTATTACTTTTAATTATATTTTTTTATAATTATAATATTTTTTGTCTTTTAATTAATTACTTTATTTTTTTGATTATATAATTGCTTAATTAATAATTTTTAAATTTAACTAATATTAGATCACCTTAAATTAATTGAACAGTTATAATTAATATTATTCCTGAATTCATAAAAAAAAAAATATTATTAAAATAGAAAAATAAAAAATTCAAATAATTGTGATTATATTAAATTAATTAAAATAAAATTTAGGATATATATTTAATTTTTTTGGGCAAAAATAAAATATTTAATTAATATTTATTTTTTATTTTTATGGATTTATCAAAAAAAGTCTCTTCAACCCAAAAAGACAGTTAAATTTAATAATAAAAACCGTAAGTTGAAACTTTACCTCATTAAATTTAAAATATTATATTGTAAGAGAATTGTAATAAAGACCAAAAGTAATAGTTTTACAAGTCGACCTTTCTTTAATAATTCATAGGCTTTTGGTAAGGATTGATGAATAAAAGAATTTACTCCTTTTATAAGTTTACTATATAAACAGGAGATATTATTTTATTTTTAATAATAATGGCATTTACTGCCTTAACTATATATTAAGCTATTAATGGAAAAAGCTCAAGTACTACAAATAATACAAATACTACAAACATTACAAACTAAAGAAGACAAAAATCTGAAGATGGTGCTACCAAAACAACTGGAGCAAATGCTTCTATAATGATGAGTATTATTAAGATATTTTTATAATTATTTTTATTTATATATTTTTTTTAAAAAAGCAATATGTATTATATTCGGATGTAGAAACGGAATACTTTCATATATTTTTTCTCTTAGTATCGAAAGGGCTTTACTTTGGCATAAACTTTTAGGTTGGATAACTTTAATAATTAGTGTAATACACTGGATTTCTTCTAAATCAATTGTTTCAGGGTATATATTAATAGCTCCTATAATTGCAATAGTTTTATTATCATTAGAACCTATAAGGAGAAAATTTTGGGAATTTTTCATGAAAATACATTGGATTCTTATTATTACTATGGTTGTTGGAATTGTTGCACATTAATCTACCATATCTTATATTGGATTAGTATTTTATATTATAGATTTAGTTATAAGGTAAATAAAACAAAAAAATTAAAAACTAAATTAATTTTTTTTTTTTTTTTAATGACTATAGATTTTATTATATTTATAAATACAAAAAATAATAAAATAAACTTAATTTAGAAAAAGTAGGAGATAATCTTGTAAGAATATCAATTGATAATGAAAACAATTCAATCTAATATAAAGGAGGATAATTTTTTTTCATTGATTCCTAAATTAGGATATTTTTAATGGCATCCTTTTTCAGTCTTATCAAGTTCTTTTGAAAAATAAATTGTTATTTATGTAAAAGTATTAGGAGATTGGACTTCAAATTTATATACAATAGCTGGAGAATAAGGTAAACCAAACAAGGAAAAAGGATTTTTAGATGGTCCTTATGGAAGTCATTCTATAAATATACATGGTCATAAATATCAACATTTTGTATGTGTTAGTGGAGGAATAGGAGTTACTCCTATTTTAAGTACTGCTAAAGAGATTTTACATGAAATAAAAAAAGGAAGAATAGTTAAAAGCTTATATTTTATTTGGTCTGGAAGAGATGTTTCTATTATTTAAAATTTATTAAAACCTAATGAATTAGAGACAAAAGAAACAGAATTAGTCAAAAGCTTTTATCATTTGACAACTGATAATAAAAATGCTATTAATAAAAATGATATAGAAATGTAAAATATGAGTAATACTTTACTTACTAAATTGGTGTCTGGAAGACCTAATTTAAATAAGTATTTTGAAAATATTTATAATTCGGTATCTAGATCAGATACAAAACATATTGGTGTGTTTGTTTGTGGACCTTCTGCGATTATTAATAAAGTTGAAATATTAGCTTAAAAATGGTCAAAAGATTAAGTTATATATGATGTGCATTAAGAAGTTTTCGAATTTTGAATTTCTTTTTTTATTATTTATTGTAAAAAAATTAATACTTTTAATATATTTTATATATATAAATATTTATTAATTTTAACTTTATAAAATTTAAAATTATTATGATGCAATATTTAAATATATATAAATATAATTAATATTAAAAATAAAAATTAATTTTTTTAAATTAAAAGATACTTTAATATGTTTTATTATTATTTAATTAAAATAAAATTATTAATTAATATATAATTTTATATAAATAATTAAAGCAAATATTTATTCAATAATTATATACTTTTTATTTTAATACATATAAATTTATTATTATTTACATAATCTATATTATATTTATCTATTTTTATTTATTTTTATATTATTTATTAACATTATATTATATGGTTATATTCAATATTTTAATTTTATATTTATATATGGTTCTATTTATTCTAGTAAATATGGATTACCATAAATAAATACTTAGTTTATTACTTCTGAAAGATTTTATTTTACTTAAATTATATATTTCTCTAATACTTATATTTAGTTTTCTAAAACTTGCGTTTAGCTTTCCCTTTTATAAATTTCTTCTTAATTTTTTTTTTATTATTTTTTCAAATTATCTCTTTCAAGTTCTACATTAGATCGAGAAACCTATACAAAAAATACTTTAAACATATAAAATAAAAATTTAAATATATAAATACTGCTTATTTTAGTAACTTATCATTTAATTCTTCTATTTTTTATTATAATTAGTCTAATTTATTTTATTCAAAATTTAAATTATTATCTTATAATTTTAAATTCTCTGCTTTTAAACAATTAATTTATTCTTCCAATTCAGTTATTTGTATTTCTTAAATTTTATATTTATCGTAATTTCTAAAATTTTATTTTTAATTTAAATATTGATTTTATAACGAAGCTATTTCTTAATTTAATTAATGTTAAACATATTAATTTTATTGCTTTAAGAGATCATTAAATTATTCTAATTATAAATTATGTTTTTGCAACTATTGATTTTTTTAAGTTAATTCTTTAATATCTCTAATTTAAAATTCCTATTTTTTAATTTAAATAACTAATAACGCATTTTCTTATATTAATTTTTCTTAGTTCTAAATTAGAATTTTATTTTCTTCTTATAAATATTAAATTTTTTACTCTTATTCAAAATTAGAGAATAAAAATTATTTTTATTAACTTTCGGAAAGATTAGTAATATTGTAATTTTAAAGTAATTTATTTTTAAAAAATTATTTAAATTATTCTTATTATTCTCCGTTTTCGTTTTTAATTTATTAAAAAAAATCTAATTCTTAACTATTTGTTTATTAATAAAATAATTAACTTGGTTCAATTCTTTATTCTTAAATTTCTATATTTGTATTGTTTTATGGTAAAGGAGAAATAAAACCTTTTATTAAGAAAAAAAAAATTAAGAAAACATAATTAAATTTATATACATGATTAGAATTCATATAAATCATTTATTTAATCTTATTAAAAATTATCATTAGTATTAGGTGAGAAATCATTCTTACATGGTAAGTTGCTAATACTTTTTCTTTTATTTTAAAATATCATAATATATAAATGAATCAAAAATAAAAAAAATACATTTGATTAATATAAGAAGTATAATCTCCTATTTCATGGACTCTAATTTCATAAATAAGTTTTGAAAATTAATCAGGACATTTAGAAAGGTTCTTTTATTCTTTTTAACTTTTTATATTCATATTTGCATATTCAGAAATATCTAATTCTATTAACCCTACTAATTTTGAAATTTTCTAATTCCTAATATTAACTTATATTTCGAATTATTTTTCCAAATATCGATTATTTTTTTAATCCCAATATATTTTTACAGGAATAGAAAGTATTTATCCTTCAAGTTAAGCTACTTTATCCTTTAATGGAACTGGATTTTATAATTCTTATTTATGTTTACCTTTTTTATTTTTTTTTATTTTTATTTTTTTTATTACAAAATACCTCTTTTTAAAAGTATTGATATAAAGCAATCTTACAGTGATAAATTAATATAAAATTTATCTAAAATTATATCTATTTAGTAATTTATTTATTTTGTTCCTAATCTTTTTATGTATTTTGACATTTTTTTAAAATTAACAAAGATTTTTTTGATATTTTAATTATAATAATTTATATATCAAATTTAATAAATATCCAAAAACTATTATTTATGTATTTAACGATGTAAATAAAATAATTATAATTAAATAAAATATTTTTAAATAATTATATTAAAATTATCTTAATTTCTTTATATTTTAAATTTCATTTTTTTTTTTTTGTTTAATTAAATTTATAGTATTTTTAATAAACTAAGTTTTTATTCTAATTATTTAAAATAAAAAAATAAACTAAGTTTTTATTATAATTATTTAAAATAAAAAATGTTGAAAATTACTTTTATATCTAAGATTTATTTAAAAAATAAAATATTTAAAATCTTATATAAAAATTTAATAAACTAACAATATAAAAATTATATTTCTTAAAAAAAATATTGTAATAAATTATTTTAATTATATTTAATTTAATATAAAAATAATTAAAACTTTAGACTTTTAATTTAATAGTTACATCTAATCTAAAGTTTTAATACTTTATTTAACTTAATATTATTAATTTTATTCTTCCTTCATAGGTTAGAATAAAATCTACACAAAATCATTAAATTATTTATTTTAAATATTTTTTTTATTTAAGAGCTTTTTTTAATTTTATCTTTATATCTAAATATATAATATTAATTTACTTTTTATGTCAACCTTAAACTTTATTTCAGAAAATAATTATTTTTCAAAGTATATTTTCAGATTATCACCCAAATAATAATAGTTTTTAATTATATCATAACTCCAAACATTAACTATATTCTAAAATATTTCTAAAATTGTTTCTTATCAACTTATTAAATATGATATTTTGTTTTTCTTCAATTAATTAAAAAAAAGATATATATTAGAATAATAAAAATTAATTTCGATTTAAACAATAAAACTTTATTTGATTATAAAAAAAATTATATAATAAATTATACATAATAATATAAAAATAATTATTTTCAAAAGAAATATTATATAAATTATAATAATTATATTATTAATTATAAAAAAAATCATTTTATATATTAATAATATTTTTTTTTATTTTTTTTAATGTATTTTTCTTCTAAATTTATTTAAAAAAATAATCATTTACTTTTCTTTTTTGTTTTGTTTAAAAAGAATAAAAATAGCATAATAAATTTATATATTAACTCAATTATTTAATAAAAATTAAAATTTGAGTCGCATATTAATAAGATAATATGTAATTTATAATATTAATTAATATAAATATGGATATAAATTTAATGCTCTTTTTTAGCCACAAATATGAAATTATTTGAATAATAAATAAATTCTTTTAAATATTATTTATTTATTAAAAAAAAAATTAATAAAAAATATAACATTTATTTGTTTTATAATTATATTTTTTTTTATTGTTAATTATTATCAAATATATTTCATTATAAATTAAATAATAATTTTTTAAAAAAATTTATGATTTAATAATATATAAAAATTAAATATGTCATATTTATTTCATTATCCAACAATATCGCATCTTGTTGTCTCAGCAATATCTGCACATTTTTTAATTAAATCTTACTAAATACCCATTTCACACATTATTTATCCTATATGTTATATGACAATATTAAATTCTTCATCAGTAATCCCCATTCCTCTATGTGTATCTCTCATAGTTTTTCCTTTATAACTACATAATAATATTTTAAATTTTATTTAAATAATAAAACCAAATAGAAATTATAATATAATTAAGATAAATGTAAAAAAAAAAATACTTATTCGGTCCCCCAAAACACATTGTAAGGAAATCACATTATTATTTGATTTAGTGATTAATATCAGTATTAACAAAAAAATGTTTAATTTTATTATCAGCAAGAATTTTGTCGTAAAGTTATTTAGAAAGGGCTTCCAAACTTTTTTATCCACCTAATTATTCATAAATAGATTTTGCAGGGCAAGTTTACATTATTTTAAAATAAATTGTTTTAATTTTAATTTGTAAATATAATAATAACTTAATTTTATTTAATTTTTTTTTTATATTATGTGAAAACTTTTTATTAATGAAAATATATCATGAATTTTTTATTTTATACATATTTGGTTTAAAATTAAATTTAATTTAAAAAAAATAAATATTTATTTTATTTATTTGTTTTGTCAAAAAAATAAGTATGTAAGGTAAAAATATGGGTTTAATTATTAAAAATAAAATTTAAATATTATAATAGTCTGATATATATATTCATTTTAAAAAATATTAATATAATATATATTTATTTATCCTTAAAATATTTTCCAATATAATTTAAAAGAATTTAATTTTAATTAGAAAATTCTATATATAATATAGCTTTATTTTTCATTTTTTTCAAAAAAAATTAAAAAATTAATAAACAAAGTGATTTGAAAATATTTGCAAATAAAATTTATTAAAATAAAGAAGCTATATAAAATGTAAATTTTCGACATTTTAAATATTTTAAATATTATGTAAAATTTATAAAAAAATATTTTATACCTAATTAATTAATGAAATTAATTAATATAATATAATTAAAATTTATAGAAAAAAATATTTCTACATAAAATATATATTTATAAAAAAATTGTTATGAAAATATGTGAATCTATAATTTTTATATATTATTTTTTTAATTTAAAAATTAAAAATATTAAAAATAAAGAATTAACTATATTTTAATCTAATTAAATATATTTAAAATATATTTTATATTTATTAAAATTATTTTTATTATTTATTATTTATTATTATTTATTATTATTTATTTTATTTTATATTTTATATATTATGTAAATATTTTTTTTTTTTTTTATTCTTTAATATTTTTATTTTTATACTTTTTTTATATTTATTTTATTTTATATTTAATTTATTAAATTTATCTATTTAATTTTATTTAATAATTATTTTTTAATTCAATATTTTTAAAAATTAATATATATTTTATTTTTATAATTAAAATATACTTATAAAATTTATATAATTTTAATGCTATTTTTAATTATAAGGATTGTTACTTTAATTTAATTGTTGATAAATTATTTTTCTATTTGTTTATATATAGTTAAAAAATGTTTTTATTTTTATTAAAATAAAAATTAATATTAATATTTTTTGTATATCAAGTTTTCAATATATATAATTTAATTTTATTAATATAATAATTTAACAATAAATGTTTATATTATATTATTTCTTTTTAATTTAATATTTTATTTTATATTTATTTAATTGATTTTATATATTTTTACTAATTGTAATGTAAAAATATATTTTATAAATTATACTTTTATAATATTATTGATATTATATTTTATATATATAAAATTATAATAATACATAAAAGAATTTTTTTTTTAATATTTATATAATTTTTTTTTATATTTATTATTTTATCAAAAAATTATTTTTATTAAATAGATATATTAATATTATTTTTAATATTTATCAAAAAAGAGTTAATTAAATCATTTTATTTATTTTTTATTTTATAAAAATAGAATATTTTTTAATTTTTTTTTAATATTAAAAAATAATCATAAAATTTTATATAATTTAAAGTTTTTGTAGATATATAAAAAATAAAAACTTAACTTTTTCATTTTTAACAAAAATGTTTTTTAGAAAATTTGCATATTTAATAGGTTTTTAAATAAACAAAAAAATATATTTACATAAATAAAAAAAAATCAAAAATAGGTATTTAAAACAAAAATAAACTCAGAGGCCTATTAACTTCTTTAACTCTTTATATAGTTCATTAAAATAAAATTAAAAATTCTAAAAATGAACAGTAAATAGAAAAAAACTATTTTGTTTGCAAGTAAATATATATTATTATATATATATATAAAGAAAATAAATATTATATAAAAAAAAGTAAACAAATTTTTTTAAAAAAGTGCTAAAAGTATACCTCATCCAGAAAAAGAATTTAAAGGAGGAGAAGATGCTCATTTTATTGATAAAAAGTAAAATTTCTTTTTTTTAAAAAATAACTTAGTAAATAGCTAATTATTTTTTAAAAAGTTTAATTGCAGTAGCTGATGGCGTTGGAGAATGGGCTGATTATGGAATTGACCCAGCTATATATAGTAGAAATTTAGTTAAAAAGTAAAAAAAAAAAAATAGTAATAAATAATTTATTTTATAAAAAATGAATAAAAAAGTGTTGAATAAATATATAAATCTAATGTGCTAAAATATTTATCTAATCCAAAACTTTTATTAATAGATTCTGCATCAACAAGTACAAATATATTAGGATCTAGGTATATAAAATATATATATATATATATATATATATATATATATATATATATATATAAATATATATATTTCTATATTTTTTATAATTTTTTTTAAAAATAGTACTCTTGTATTAATAACAATGGATAAAAACTAAAATATATTAAAGTCTTCATATATAGGAGATTCAGGATATTGTATATTTAGAATAGATGAAGATAAAAATCCTCAATTAATATATTTATTTGAAGAACAACAAAGATCTTTTAACTTTCCTTTACAAATAGGAGGCTAAGGTTTTGGAGATTCCCCGAAATAAGCAATTGAATAATAGCATGAAGTCAATAATAATGATTTGATAATTGTAGGTTCAGATGGTCTTTTTGATAATTTATATGCTGAAGATATACAAGAAATTATTAAAGAAAACTTAAGTAAACATAAATTTATTGATACATAAAAGTTGGCTTCATAAATAGCCGAAAAAGCAAAATATTATTCTTTAAAATCATTTTATTATTCCCCATTTTCGTAAAAAGCTAAATTAGCAAACTAAATCATTTGGGGAGGAAAATCAGACGATATAACAGTAGTAGTAGGACAAATAAAATTAAAACAATAATGAAAACTAGAATTAAAACAATAATTAAAAAATAAAGTATATTAAGAATAATATAATTTATATATATTTGTAAAAAAAAAAAAAGTAAAAAATTATCCACAAAAAAAATATAAATATATAAGGTATATATATATCTATAAATAAAATAAAATTTTTTCAACTACTTCTTAATTTAAGTATAAATCTTGAAATCTAAGGTAATTCATGTATATTTTTTTAATTAATAATCATATGATCAACTGCAAAAACAGTCTAATTATTCAAAAACTTTAATTCTTCCTATCTTAATTCTTTTAATTAAAAAACGCCTTTTTTAATTTAATTTGAAAACTCTACTAAAGTACTATCTACAGAAAAATGACTCAAAATCAAATTCTTAACTTTTTATTAAAAGCTAAACGATATAACTTCATTTAAATACGAATGTTTATTTTTATAAGCTTTTTTTATTTATTTATTTGAATAAGTACATTCATGGATTAGTATATCTGCATTTTCAAATAATTTTCTATGTTAATATTAAGGTCTACAATCTCCTGTATAGATTATTTTTTGACCATTTTTTGTTTATATAATTATCCCTTTGGACATTTCACAATGTGCAGTTTCGAAAAGTGAGATTTTTTCTAAATTTATTGTTTTAAAAAATTATGAAAAATCCATATTTTTTAAATTATTGGGTATTTATATTCGTCATTTTAGTATTTTATAATATCATCTTCGGATGTTTTTTGGATTTCCTATGTTTCTATTCTTTAATGCACTTCGAAATTTTCATGAAAGAGGAATTTCGCATTAAAATCTTACATATTTTTTTAATATTCATTCAAATAAATATATATATTCTAAGGTATAATAACATATAAAGGTTCTTCTTTTATTCCTAAATAATATTCTTTTTTAGAGAGAAAATTTAAAAGTCCTCCATGATGATCAGTATGGAAATGTGAAATATAAATAAATTTTATTTTTTTTAAAATATTTCTGATTTCCTTTGGATCGAAATTACATTACTTCTCAATTTGGTAAAAGGTAGAATCCCCGCAATCTAAAAGAATACTATTTTTTTAATCTATATTTAATATATAACCACTTACATTTCTATAAGCAAAACATTTCTAACTCATACTTCCTAAAACAATTATTTCTGGAAAAACATCAATATAATTATCCTCTTTTAATTAATAATAGTAATTCAATTGTTATTTTTGAGTCCAATTTTCCTTATTATAAGTTGCATCTATGAAAACTTCTTAAAAATTAATTTAATGTTGGTATTTTAAAACTAGTTAATCAAATAAATTATACAAATGGATATTTTATTAATAAAAAGGAGCATTTTCTAATGGAAAATTATTTAGATTTTTCGAACTATGCCATATATAATTGTGCAAACTTACTTTTTATGGAAAACATAGAGGCAATTTTTTGGATAAATATTTTAATAAAAGTGCATGTTTAAAGTATATATTTTAATTTTTTATTTCTTTATTTTTTTCAAAATACCCTGAACAAAAGATATAGTGTTAAATTTTTTAATCTATTTATTTCATAAAATGTGTAAAAATAGAACTCTCGAGTATATATTTGGGGCTCAAATGCAATATAAAAGACACTTTTTAGAATTTATTTTCTAAAAAATATGAACTTTTTTAGAAAATTTTAAACTCTTATTCTGTTTAAAAATCGAGAATTAAAAAAGAGCATAATTCTTATTCTTAATCTGCCTATATCAGATAATCTTTTAATTAGAAAACACTATTGTTTATTTAAACTTCGCCTTATTCAACTAACTTTTTTCTTAATTAATTTTAAGGAATATCATTTTCGATTTTTTCTTTGTTGTATTTATTTAAATTTTTTAATTATATATGGTATTAAATAATCGTTTTTTTATCATTTATTTTTAATTTTATTGGAATTATTTGTACACAAGAATCATTATAAATTCCATTTTCATCTAAATATTAAACTGCATTATAAAAAGTGGTTTTTTCAGAATCCTTTTGCATTTTATTTTATATTTCCTCATATTTAATATTATTATAATCTGGTAAATATTCCTAAAACTATTTTTAATTCTAAAAAGCAAAAGTATTTAGTTGTTTATTTTCTAAAGAAATAGAACTTATCCACATATATTTAGCCCCTAAACAATATTTATAATACCTAAGGTAGTGAAAAAATTATGTGGGGCAAAAAATCATAATATTAAATAAATCTTTTTAAAAGTTTAAATTCTAAATTAAGCTTAATAATCCAGTAGTCCTATTTAAATTATCTTATGTATAAAATATTCTATATCCGGTTTTTTAATGAAAATCTGTTTTATGAAAAGGCCAGTCTTTATGAATATTTTCAGGTGTATTTATCATATATATATATTATTATTCTAAAGATGTATTTATCCGAAAATATAATGTAGGAATTTATTAAAAATCGCTATTTTTATAAGCTCTTATATGAAGCATTTTCTTCATTTTATTTTTATATTTAGAAAAAAAAAAATGTTAAATATATATATTATTTTTTTATAAATATAAAAATTAAATATAAATGTATTTTAATAAAATTAATAAAAAAGATTTGTATCATTTATAATTATTTTATTATTAAAAATTAGTTTTATATTATTTATAATTATTATTATTTTAATTTTTTTATTATTCCTATTTATATTCATTCGATAACTCATTATTATGGTTACTAGCACTAATACTGATTACTCTTTATATATAACCATTATTATGATAATCTTATTTTTTTTAAAATAAATTACTTAAACTATATCTATTATTATCTAAACTCGATCTAATATTACTTAAATTCTATCTATTATTAGAAATATTCTATTTATAATTATTATTATTATTTATATATTAATTTAGTTTTTTAAAATTATCTTTTTAATATTCTTTATTTAAATTTTAACTTGTAACCTCACAAAAACTATTTTTTTATTAAATTTCAAACTAACTAATTTCATTTTCTATTTTTTATATATAATTTTATAAAGAAATATTTTTATTCTCCTTTTCAGTAATTCTCTTTTATAATATTTCTATATATTCCTTCATTTTATTTATTTTTTCTTCCTTAAATTTCACATTTTAATAAAAAATTCTTATTTCTTTCTCTTTTAGTCTGAAATTTATTTAATTTAATTTCATCAAATCTTATACACTTGGCCTCAATTCTTGATTTACATTAAGCATTTATAATATTAATTGTTATAAATCTTCCGAATATTAAAAAGGAATTCTATCAAAGCTCCCTCCCTTTATCTTTATAGCTAATGCAAGATGATTATTAGCCTAAAAAGGATGTTTAAGACCTGCCATTTCATACAAAAGGCACCCTAAGCTCCAAATATCGCTTTTTTCGTTATATTAGCTCTCCTGAATCTATTCCGGAGACATGTAATATGGTGTCCCTACATGTGTTTCTGCAAATTGAGAGTTTTCTCCAAGTATTCTGCTTAAACCAAAATCACCTAATTTAATATTATTCTATGAATCTAAAAATATATTAGCAGGTTTAAGGTCTCTGTGCAGTATTTTATTTTTTTGGCGATTATGACATTCATTCAAAGCGAAAATTATTTAAGTGAATATTTTCCAAATAGCATCTTCTTTTATAAAATCGTTTGTTTTTTTGCATTTTTTTAATAATGTATTTAAATCTCCTCCCTCACAATATTCCATTATTATATGTATTTTTTTTTCTTTTTTATCTATTATTCTTTTTTTTTTATTTATTTATTCTTTTTTTTAAAAAAAAACCTGTCATAATATTTGACTATATTTGGATGATTTAATTCACGTATTATATTTACTTCTTATACCAATTGTTGTTTTTCACCTTCTGACATTTTACCATAGTTTATTTCTTTTGATACTAAAATTTTATTGTCTTGTATTCGTTTAACTTTTTGAACTATTCCAAAACTTCCTTTACCAATTTATTGTATTATTTGATAGTTTTCCATATATTTTTTATTTTTTTTATACTTTTTATTTTTAATATTTTTTAGTTTTTTGTTTATTTTTAATTTATATATAAAAATAATTCTATTTAAATATTTGTAAAAACAATATAAATTATATATTTACTATATAGTTTTTCAAAAAATAAATCATCTAAAAATATTTACATATTTTTTAACAAAATTCCCTTTAATATATTATTAAATCTAAAAAAAAAAAATCAGAGAAATAAAAATTAATTTTTATATATAGACAAACACTTATGCATTAAATATATAATAAAATAAATATTTTAGTTCAAATAACTTTTCATTAAAAAATAACAAAATTTATTTTAGAAAGTTTAAAAGCTAAATATAAAAATATATCTAAACTTTATTATATATCAAAGCCAAAAATTTACTGTATATAATTCATACCATAATTAGACATTTAGTTATAAATAAAAATCAAGTCCTCAACATCTTTAGCCGCATATTGTAAATAATCAATATTCAAAGGTCTTTCACACATAAACTTTTGACAATTTTCCTCATTATTAAATATATCATGTACTTTTTCTTTTAAAGTATTAATCCCATTAGGCGCTTTATATGAATTTAAAATAATATTAATTCCAACTTATTAATATTAATGAAAATTTTGTTCTTGTTGATTATATTTATTTAATTATAAAATAATATTATGTATAACTTATGTATCGAATACTTTTGTTAAACGAATTTTAAATTAAGAAAAAAGAGCTAAACTATCTCTTCTGCAATCATGAAAAATTTTAACGACTTTTTTGTTTTCAAAAATATATATTTTTAAAAATTAAATAATTTCATTTAATAAATGATTATTTTTCTATAAAATCTAAATATCGAATATATATATATTGCCTTAAAAAGAACTCAATTAAATTAGGTTAATATCGGCTTTTTTATTTAATTTCCCTTCCAAATCTACTCCAAAAACCATATAATTATCACTATTTGAAAAAAAAAACTCATTTTTATATATTTCATAATTTTATTAAGAATCAATAATTAATATTTTAGTATTTTAAAAAGAATGAATTATTTAATTTTATTTGTAAAAAAAGTCATTTTAGTTTATTTTATTTCTTAGCTTTATTTTTTCTTGAATATAATTACTCGAATTTCCTATTAAAAATAAAATATATTAACCATTAATATTAAATAAGAATTTTTTATTCAAAAAGATTTATTTTTGTTAAAAACTTTAAATTATAAATTATTTTAATTTATTTAAATTTCCATATTATTTGTATTCTTAAAAAAATCTTTTATTTATTTTTTCCATAAATTAATCTAATCCAACCAAAAATTAATTTTTATCTAAGAAAAAAATATAAATATCCGAAAAAATATCTTAACTAAATTTTAAAAAACAAATTTCTTATTTAAAATTGTCTCCATTTTTCAATTATTAAAAATCTCCTTTTTTCGAAAAAACCTCGGAAATTAATTCTCTTACATTTTTCTTAAAAACCCTCAAAATAACATGCAAATCCGGAAAAAAAGGAACTTTTAAATTATAGGCTTTTTTCATCAAAATCTATTCATCAGAGTTCCTTTTGACATCCCAAACATCAAAAAACCTCATGTAGACGTCTAAAACTTCCTCATATGAAGGAAACCATAAAATAATTGAAATTTTTTGTAATCTAGGTGGTATAATAGCCTTATAAACAAAATATCTGCTAACTAAATTATCTAAAATATCCTAAAAGTTTTATTAAAATCCAGTTTTTTTAAACCCAACTCTAACAAATTCTCTTTATACGAAACTTAAAGTAAAAATAACATTTTTTCCATATACTTTAAACAAAACATCCATAAAATCCACTATGATATCATTCCGCATAATTTTAATTATTTTTTCTCTAACATTCTTTTCTTTATTTAATACCTATAAACTTTCGATTTAATCCAAAAGCCCTTTTTTCTATAAATTTTCTTATTCTCTATATAAATATAAATATGTTTTAAGATTTCTAATACATTTTTAATCAATAAATTCTTCATAATCTAATGAAAATAAATATATATAAATTAATATAATTTATATATATTTTTTGTTACTTTCATCATATATATATTCAGTATATTTTTCATAAATTAAATCATCTATACTATGTGCATAATTGCATTAATTTTTTTAAAAAACACAAAATCCTTTTAGCCAATATCCACAAATTTTTCTTTTTCTATTTTTTAGAATTTTATCTGAATTTTCTTCTATAAACTTAACAATTAAAGGATTTATATTATTTTCGTTTTCTTCTTCTTTATCTTATTCAACTTCTTTTTTTTAATATTTCTTCAAAAACTAAAAGACACTTATTTTTTATGTTTACAAAAATAAATAAAGTTACGGCTAAAAATCTTCATAATTTTAAATTTTCCTGACCTAATCTAAAATCTCTTATTCTTCGAAAAATTCTTTTTATTCACTTTTTTCCTACTTTAAATTTTCATAAGCTTCCTAAATTAATATTAAAAAATACTTAACTATATTGAATTCCCTATCTTTAACCACTAAACAATTAGCATATCCATAAACTCTGGGAGGAATAACTAATCTAGTTTAATAACATAAATTTTCTATTAAATACTGACTTATTCTACATGGTTTTACACTAAAACCTAACGCATCAGCTCCCACACCTATTCTAACGAATTCTTTGACCAAAAAGTCCTCTGTGAGTATAATATTGGAGTAGTATTATCTTAGTTTAAGGTAAAAATCTTCATATAATTTCGTTCTTAAATATTATCGGAGAATTAGTCGTACATCTTTTTTATTGTTTATATCCTTAAAAGTTAACTCTTATCGAATTTCTTTAATATTATATAGTAAATGAAAATGGTATAAATGGATGTAATTTTTAAGCTTTCAGTCGTATTTGAAATCTATTTTTAAATAATTAGTAAATGCATTATATGAAAAATCGCCTTTTATGTAATTTAAATCGTCAATTCCATGTGCATGAATACAGTCTGATGCTTTAAAAATGCAAAATCCACACATCCAATGGGAACATATGAATTTTTTTTTGTATTAATAGTTTTAGGTTAGGCATTTTTTGTATCTATCGAGCTTTTATGATGATAATAAGGCTATTTAATTATATAATAGGTTATTTATTTGGTTTTTTATTGTATTTGTTTGGTCATATGAAAGTTTTTTCTTGTATAAAGAGTCTATACAGTTATAGTTTTACGGAATATTATAATAGTCTAACATTTTTTTTTATATGATATTTTTTTTTTTAAAAAAAAAAAATATTAATTAGTAAAAGTAAACATATATTTATTTATTTAAAAAAATGTCGAAAATAATTCCTTATATTTTTTTTTTATATATATAAAAGAATAGAATTTGAAAAACATTTTCATATTTTTTTTAATAAAAAAGATACTTTTATTGATTGTTTCTTTATGAGTAATTCATTATGTAAATTACATATATTTATATAAAGATAATGTAAACTTTTATTATCTTAATATAATAAATATAAATATTTGAAATTAAAATTAATTTTATAAAACAAATAATAATATAAATATACAATATTTTTTTTTAACAAGATATTTAAAAATTTTATATATTTTATATATATATTTATGTATATATTTATTATTATAATCAAATAATTTATAAATAAAAAAAAAACTTTAAATATATATATATATAAAAAAAATATATTACAATGTCTCGTGGAGAACAAATAGAAATCGATTTAGGTGAAGCATAAGGCATTAATATTTTATAATTTAATCATGATCTTGTTAATGGCACATTAGTATGTTGGAAGCATTGCTAAAAAACAAACAGTAAATAAAAAGATGAAGATAAATTTAAAGCATGTTTATGTAAAAAAAAATAATTAAATTATATAATAATTAATATATTTAAAAAACTAAAAATAAAATAAAGAAAATTGTGGTGGAAATTTCGCTCTTGCAAATATGGTAAAAGAGAGATTTTACAACAATTTGGCTTAATAATAATTTTTATGATTAATATTAATTAATATTAATCTTTATATTTTTTTATTTTTTATTTTTAGTTTAAAATAAAAGAAATATAAGAAACTATTGCATATTTAATTTTTATGTATTTTATTTTTTATAAATAATATTTTTATTTATAATAATAAGATTTATATTAAAATATATTTATAAGAATTTTTTATATATATAAATAAATTACTTATTTTTATATTAGAATCAATATATTTTTTTTTTTCTTATTCTTTTAATATTTTAAAATTTTAGTAATAATTTTTATTTTAATAATTATTTTTTAGTAAATTTTAAATACATTAATTAAGTAAATTTTAAATGTATTTTCTGTTTTATAGTTAAATAAAAATGTATTAAAAATATAGAAATATACTGTAATTTCATTTATTTAATTATTTTCTTATATTTCTTTTAATATAATTTTTATAAAAAAATATTAATTATTTCATTATATTTTTCTATATAAATATCTAAATAAACTATTTATTTAATATAAAAAATATAAAACTTATCAAAATTTTTATATGGAATAAATTTAAAATTATCATTTTTAACTTTTTTGTTATTTTATTTAAAATTAATATATATTTATTTTTATATAAGAAAAATTTAACTAAAAATAAAAAATGTTAAATTTATTAAAAAAATAAAAAATTTAATAAATTATACATATTAAATTTTAAAATATTTATATAAATAAAATTTCTAATTTAAAAAAAATAAAACTTATTAAAAAAAATAACAAAAAAATAGACTTATAAAATTATGATAATTAAAAGAAATTTAGATTAAGATAAAAAGTCAAAGAATTATATAAGAATATATAAATTAAAAAAAAAAAATATATAAAAATAATTATAAATTAAAATAAAAAAAAAAGTTTATAAATAAAAAATAATTATAAAATAAACAAAAATATAAAAATATAATATAAATTTGTGATAAAATAAAAAAAATAATATAAGAAAAATTATAATATACAAAAGTAATAATAAAAAAAAACAAAAATTTTTATAAAAAATTGTTAAAAAAAAATAATTATAAAAAAAAATAATAATAAATAAAAAAAATATTAAATAATAACAAAATAAATAATATTAAAATAAAAATAAAAATTATAAAAAATATAATAATAATAAAAATAATAAAAATAATAAAAATAATAATAATAATAATAATAATAATAATAATAATAATAATAAAAATAATAATAATAAACTTAATAATTTTTATATTAATGTATAAATGATTTAATTTTTTTATTATTATAAATCTTATTTTAATAAAATTAAAAACAAATAAAAATTATTTGAATAATAATATAAAATATATAAATTTAATTTATTAATAAATTTTAAAAATATATATTTTTTCATTAAAAATATATATTTATAAATTTAATATACTAAAAATAAATATTACTATTAAATAAAGTTTATAAATTATTATTAAAATTTTTTTCTTTTAAAATATAATATATTATTTTAAATAAATTTTATTAATATTTTTATATAAAATTAAATATATGTATAAATATATATATAAATATTGATTATATATGTTTATTTAAAATTTTATATTATAAATTTTATTTCAACTATAATATAAAAAAACTAAATTTAATAATAATAATATAATACATAATATTAAAAATTTTAGATGACTAAAGTATAAAATAAATTTTAAAATATATTAATATTAATTATTATTAAAAAGTTACATTTTTTAAAACTTATACATATTATTAATAAAATAGTCAAAATTTATATGTTTTTCTTTATAAGATTTATTAGACATATTTGATAAGTATAAAATTTATAAACTACAACAATAATAATAAAAACTTATTGTTTATTAAACTAAGAGTAAATTTTATTCTTTATAATTTTTTTAAATTATTTTACTAAAAATAATTATTTTTATATAGGTATCTTTTTATAAAACAATTATGGTTATTTAAAACTCATTAACATATATTTAATATTGAGAAAATATTTATTAGCTTAGTTTATGAAAGAATTATCGCCAAGTAGTTATTAAAAGAAAATAATAAGGGCGATAATAATTTTAAAGTAATAGAAAAAAAAAAAAAACATGATTTCCATTAGAAATATTATTTACGGTTTACAATTTTTTTGTTTTTAATTAAAAATATACAGTAATATAAATTTCTTAGATTTAAAGTTAAACTATAGATAATTAAAGAAAAATATTCTATGTATTAATTTTTATTGAAAAATTATAATATAGTTTTTTATTTGATTAGTGTTTATCTATATATATATATATATATATATTTTAATATATATTAATTTTTATCATTGTTTTTTTGTTTATTATGATTTTTATTTTATCATGGTTTTTTTGTTTATTATGATTTTTATTTTTAAAACTCTATTATAAAAAAATGTTAGAGCAAAAAATATAATCTGAGATATTTTTTCTTTAATTGAATTGAGTTTTTAAAAATAAAAAAATACATGCTAAATAAGTATTATATTTATATGTATATATTTTTATATATAAAAATATAAAATATTAATAATAATTATAATGGAATATTATAAATTTTTATAAATTCAAATATTCCTCAAGTAATTATAAGTTATTTTCATCAATTTTAAATAAAAAAACATCAAAAATAATAAAAAATAAAAATATATATATTCTTATAAGAAGCCAAACTATACCAAAAAATAAGAAAATAATAATAAAAGTTATTATTAACTTTTAGATTTTTTAGTCATAATTATATTATACAATTAAAAAGAAATAAAAAAAAACTTTAAAAATAATAATATATAAAATTTCTGTAATATTATTATTTAATAATACAAACGCATACCATTATAATAATAGTTTAGATACAGTATAGCTAAATTATATATTTGGAATTTGAACTAAGATTATTATGATTATTAAAATATTTAATAGTGATAAGATTAATTTTAATTTAAATAAAAATTATATTTTTATAAATAAAAATATTATATAAATAAAAATATGTTTTTATTTTATTTTGTTTTTTTCGCATTTTTTGTTTTTTGTTTTTATTAAAAAATAAATAACTTTTTTTGTTAAAAATATCTTTTTATTTGATAAAATATCAAATAATATTTTATAATTATTCATAATGATTTATTTAATATTATTATTTCTAATTTTTCTACAATTAATCTTCATTAGAATTATCAAGTTCATTTAATTAATTTTTATTTTTATTTTTTTTAAAAAAATTGATCTAAGCATGATTATTTTGATCTGAAGTTTTTAAAAAAGACAAAGGATTATCAAAAACATCATAAAATTTCGTATTTTAGATATAAAATTATTTATTAAAATCTTTATAATCATTTTAAAATTATAGATTTGAAAACAAAGGTTTATTATTATCTTAAGTATTTTATTATTCTTTGTTATTATTTATGTATGGTAATTCATTTTATTACAACTTTTATTACTATTATTAAAAATTATTCGCGATAATTTAAGGAAATAAAGATTTTTTTTAATTATCATTATTAATATTATTAAATAAAATTTCAATTTATCTATTTATTTCTTTATCAATTATTAATAATTCTGTTTTTTAGAATTCTTCTTTCGAAACACAAAAATTTTATAAAGAAATAAACTTTTAATAGTTATTGCTACTTTAAATAAATTTTACATAAATTTAATAAAACTTCAAAAAATCTTCTTTTTAATCGAATTCTTTATATTTATCTATACCAAATTGTATATATAAGCGTATAATATCATATATTTTTGACAAATTTTGTGAAATTAATGCATATATTAAATGTCCGGGCTGATTTTCTGGAAATTTAGTTAATGAAAGTTCAAAATCTTTGTATAATTAATTCGAAAAATCAAATATTTTTAATAATTAGTTTAGTTTTTAGTTTTCCTTTATTATTATTTTCACGCAATTAATATTTATGGCTGATAAAAATTACATATTAGGTATATTTTCAGTTAAATTAATTATATAATTATAATATCTAAATAGCATTCCTGTATGAATATAAGTACATAAATCATTAGTTCTTACTTCTTATTAAATTTAGTGTTTTAATATGCTAATATCATTTAAATAATATAATATTTTTAAAGGGTTTTTATTCAAAATAAAATGAATAACCATTAATAGTTTCAAATATTTTCGCCATTTTAATATATCAAATTAATTTAATTTATTCATTAAATATTAAGCAGCTTCTTCAGGCGTAGTTTTTTCATTTAAACCATAAAAAGTTTTCAAAATTAAATCAAAATTATGAACTTTTGGTATTGTAAAATCAGAATTCCATATAATTTTTATTATTGATTGCTAATATAAAGTTTTATTTATTAATTTTAGTTATTTTTTTATTGAATTCATATATATTATTATTATTTATAAATTTAAGAATTTTGCTTTGTTTTGGTTTTATTATTTATACATATGATACAAAATATAATATTTTTATTTAAAAAAAGATTAATTGAAAAAAAACAAAAAAAACAAAAAAACAAAAAAACAAAAAAATATTATTTCTGTACTTTATATATATTTTCTATTAATAGAATTTAAAAATTATTTATTTTAAAATGCAATTAATTTTTTATTTTTATTAAATTTTTATTATTAATATATTCTCTATTAAATGGAAAATATTAATAATAGTGCAACTTCAACCACAAGTTTATAATTATAAGACAATGAAGAAAAAATAGAAGAAAATAAATAAATTTAAAGAAATAAAGAAACATCATTTTTGATTTAAAGAGATTAAAAGAAAAAAATATAAAAGATAAATTTAAAAGTACATTTTTTTTTATTTTTATTTTTTCAGAAATAGAGATAATATTAAATTTTTAATTATCATTAATTATAGAAGACTTTTTCACAAATAAAGTTTAAACATTCACATAACTAAGTTATAATCATTTTGATAGTGGTATTATGAATTAATAGAAATTTTCTACCTTATAAAATATTCCTATGAAACATGATAATTAATTTTAAAGAAATTCGATTTTCATGCATGTTTCTAGTGATGATTTGTTAGAAATAGACGAATTTTAAGAAAATATATTCAAAATAAAACCTTAAAACAATCTAAGAATAGAATAAATTTATGAAATAAAAGAAAAATTAGGTGAAGGATCGATTGGTTTAGTAAAAAAGGCAAAAAGAATAGAAGATAAAAAAGAATTTGCAATAAAAATAATTCGAACAAGAGATAAAGAAACAATAGTCAATGTATATAAATAAATATATGTGCAAATATTTTAAAAAAATAAAAAAATAGATAAAAAAAGAATTTCTCAACTTAAAAAAATTAGATCATTAAAATATTGTAAAAATGTACGAATTATATATAGATAAAACTAATGGATGTATTTATACAGTTATGGAATTAATTAAAGGTTAAGAAATTTTTGAAACCATAAGAAAATCAGGATATTATTCTGGTTTGTAAAATAAAAATAATATTTCATAAATTAAAAAAAATATATATATATATTTATATTTATTAAAAATTTTTATTTTTAGTAAAAAAAATTTATTAATTTTTCTCATATTAAATTAGAAAAAACTGCCAAAATAATATTCTAATAAATAATAGAAGCAATATAATATATGCACAGTAAATCTATATGCCATAGAGATTTAAAACTTAATAATATTTTGTGCGATGAAGGTTTAAAAATATATATATATATATATAAATAAATATATATATATATATATTTATATTATATATTTTATTTTC
>NW_004086713.1:0-22412 GCF_000220395.1 Ichthyophthirius multifiliis
ATATATCTATAAACATATTTTATTTTTATATATATATATCATTTATGGAAAAGTAACTAAACTATTGTTTTTTTTTATCTGATTTGCTTTTGCTTAATTTTTCTACTAATTAAGCTTTTTCATCATCATTAAAATTTAAAATATTGAATATTATTTATAAATAATTTTCTGCTTCAACAAATTTACTATTTTTGTGTGCAAAACATCCTAAAAATCCTCCAAAAATAAATTTAAAGTGTTATTTTTCTGTTTAATTTCCGTCTATTTTTTTTCTAATTATAAAATGTAATCATTTTTTTAATTTTTTCTTTCTTCCTTTCCTGTTTCAAGTTATTTAAATATAGATTCTTCATTAAAACTATCTAGATTATTATTATTTGCATGTTCAATTTCTTCTTTAAACTTGAGTTTTTCTTCATATTTTTTTATTATTTGTTCTACTTTTTTTCCAAATTTTCTTCTTATTTGAGACATTCAAATTTATTTAGTATTTATAAACAAAAATCAATAGAATTTTATTTTTAGTTTAAATTTTCTTCCAATTAATTAATTTTCTTTGATAATTTGGCATTATTTTGTTCTAATTCTTTCGTTTTTTTCGTATTTTTATTTAAGTCTTCTAATAAATGTTATAATTAGTCGTTTTAACCTTCAATTATTTTATTTTTTTCCATTATTTCAGCCATTTTTTACATTAGTTATTCTTCTAATTAGTCTATTTTTTCATTTAAATTATTTTCATTCTCATTTTAATTATCTTCTTCGAACTCATCAAAATTTATATTTAAGTCTTTATTTTAATTTTATTTAATGTCTTAATTTTATCTTATGGTTAAAATTTCACTATTGTTTATATTTTAATTTAATGTTTAACTTTATCTTTGAGTATTTTAATAATTATTTTTACTAAAACTTAAATTTTAATTATTAAAATCAGTTTAATTTCCATGACTTTTTTTCGAGATTCTAATAATTTGATTTTTTTCAGATTTTTCTTTTTCTAATTCTTCTTAAAGATATTGTATATTTTCATTATTTTGCTTATTTATATTTTCTTAAATTTCTATTTTAGATTCTAATTTTTCAATTAGAGGTTTTATTTATTTCATATTTTCTTCTTTTTCGATTTCTGCTTTTTTTTTAAGTCCTTCTATTTACATTAATTCTACTTATAATTCTTTTATTGTATTTATATTTTTTTATGCTTATTTATATGAAATTTCATGTTTTTATAAGATTTCTTCTTTTTCTATTTTTATTTATTAAACTTCTTATTATAATTTTATATTTTCGTCTTGTATTTTTATCATTTATTCTTATTATTTACCGAATTATTCAGTTAAATAATCCAATTCTGACTATTCATTTTTGTAGACTTCTAACATTTTTTCCAGATTAATTATTTATTATTCGGCTTATTAAAATTTTTAGATGCTATTTTCAAGTTCTTATTAAAGACTTTTTTGCTATTCCTTTAAGTTTACATATTATTATTTTGAATCTTCATATTGTTCTTTTAAGTTTTCGTATTACTCCTTTATTTTTGTATTTTCTTATTCTTTTTGTTATATTTATTAATTTTTATATTCTATTTGTTATTATTTTTCTTCAATTTCTTTTAGATTTTGATTGGATAATTCTTATTTTGAATTTATTTTTTGTTAATATTATTTATTATTTTATATTTATTTTTGTAGATTTTCATTAATATTTTTGAGTTTTTATTAATTTTCAATATCTTATTTTTAAAAAAGATCTTAGTATTATTTTTCTTATTAGTTTAATTTTTATTAAAGGCTATCATTTTCTTATTTAAGAATTTAAAATTAAGCTAATAAATCTTCAAACTTTTAATTATTTTCTTATTAGTTTAATTTTTATTAAAGGCTATTATTTTCTTATTTATGAATTTGAAGTTAAGCTAATAAATCTTCAAACTTTTAATTATTTTCTTATTAGTTTAATTTTAATTAAAGATTATTATTATCTTATTTAAGGATTTAAAATTAAGCTAATAAATCTTCAAAATTTTAATTATTTTCTTATTAGTTTAATTTTAATTAAAGGCTATCATTTTCTTATTTAAGAATTTAAAATTAAGCTAATAAATCTTCAAACTTTTAATTACTTTCAATATTTTAATCTATTTAATTATTTTTTTCATTTATTTTATTTTTTTCATTTGCTTTATTTTTTTGATTATATTATTATTTTAAGTTTAATTAATTTTTTTAAATTTCTTTTTCTAAATTTTCTAATTTTTAATTTAATTTTTATTTTTCTATATTAATTTTAATAATTTATTCTTAATAAAACATTTCTTTTTCAAGAAAATTTTCATTATTATTTTTATTATTTACTACAAAAAATTCTCCATATTATTTTTAGTTTTTCTTTAAATCGTTTCCTTTTAATAAATTTTATTATTTTTCATTTAAAAAATCAATCATATTTTAAATTTCTTAATTTTTTATTCCTTCTCCTAAAATAGTTTTCATTAATTTATTTTTTTTTACACTAAACTCGAAATATTTAAAAACCCAATCATTACAAATTTAAATTTAATTTAAAAAATCTCTCAAATCCTCATATGGATATTAAATAAAAAAATGTTCTAATTAATTTATTTTCTTTTCTTTTTCTTCTATTATTTAATTTAATTACTTTATTATATTCTTTTTTTCTTTAAATTTTAACTAATATTTTTTTAAGTCTTCAGTCTTTTTTATTTGCGATTCGATATCTTTCATTTTTCGATGCCTTTCTTCAATGTCAATACTTTTTTATTCTTTTCGGAAACATAATATATTTTATTTCAATGCTTTTAAATCCTGTTCCCACACTTTTACATTAAAATCTTTCTCTAATTAATTTCCAGTTATAATTATTCGAAGTTTTGTACTCGAAAATATTAAATTATGTATTAATTTTACCAGATTTTCAAATTTAATTGGCTGTTTATTATCATTTGTAGGAGATTAAAACTTATTTTCGAAAAAAAAATCATTTTTAGGAGTAACTAAATTTGATCTACACATAAAACTTTAATGACTTGATGATTAGAAACTACTTTTAATATCAAATCCTTAATATAATTTCGCTCTAGGAGTTTTAAACATTTTTTTTTCTTTTAATAAAAATAATAAAATGTAAAATAGGGGATATTATAAATTTTATTTTTATAATTATTTATTATAATTAATATATAAATTATATAAATTTATTATTAATTTTAACGATTTATAATTCAGAATTAATTAATTTTTTTATGCTTATATTTTTTTTTTTATATAAATATTTAAAAAAAAATATTTTTAATAAAAAATAAGAAATTTTATGATAAATAAATAAATGTATATTAATTATTGTCTATTTAATTAATATATTTTATAAAAAAAAATACTATTCAAAATATTATACATTATATATATATATTTTATTTAATATAAAAAATTTATCCAAATCTTTATATATTCTTTTTTTCAATAAAAATAAAAATGAACAAAGAAACATCTTTAGAAGATTACACATTACCTTAATGGTCGTCTAATTCAAAGCATAAATATTTGTAAAAAAAAAAGACTATAAATAATTTATAAAAATAACTATAAATTAATTTATATAAAAAAAAAAGCTTAGAAGTAATAAAAAATAGGAATTGAAATTGAAAAAATCGAAATTTCATATAAATAATTTATACTAATAGGGAAATAAAAAGAATTATGTGATATAATATTAGATCACCCATCCATATCAAGAAAACATGCAATAATTCAACATAAAAATAATGGCGATATATTTATGTATGATATGAAAAGTACGCATAAGACTTATGTAAATAATAAAGCTTTACCATCTTAAATTTACCATAAATTAAATGTTTTTGATTAAATAAGGTTTGGATAATCTTCCAGAATTTATATTTTGAGATGTTTAGAAGTAGAAAAAGAAGAGATTGAGAAAAATATAGAAAATAATTCAGAAAATATATAAAAACCATAATAAAAGAAAGGATGGTAATTTAAAGAAATATATATAAAATTAAGGGAAAACGATCCTTATTATAAATAAGAAATGAAATAAAGTAAGCAATTTAAAGGGAAAGATAATAAATAAGAAGAATTTAGTGGAGTTACATGGGGTATTGATGATGAATAAGAAGTTTATTAATATCAAGACGAAAGTTAAATTGCTTTAATTCCAGAATTATTAAAAAGATTGCCGGATTTAAATGAAAAATAAATAGAAAAAATCGAAAAATATGAAGAGAAATTGTCCAAATATAGAAATGTAGAATAGGAAATGTAAGAATTAATAAAAAAAGAACAACGAGAATATGGATTAGATGAAAAATTGAGATTAAAAAAGGAAAATTTATAAGCGAAATTAATAGAAACATAATAAAATTTAGACATGGCAGAAAATAATGTCCGTTTATCGATTTTTGAAGAAAACGTAGAAGAATTAGAAGAATAAAGTAAATATATATATTATTTATAAATAAATATTTATTTTTTTAAAATTAGAAAAAAAAAAAAATTTGAATAAATTTGAAAATTAAGAAGAATTTGATGAAAAAGATGAATATTTTGACAGAACATTAGATTAAAAAAAAGAAGTAAAAAAAAATCCGTAATAAAGGAAAAAAGAAATTATGTAAAAATTAGAAAAAACTACAGAAAATTATTGGGGATTAAAATAAAAAATGGAAAGATTAATAGAAGAAAAAAATTAATTAAATATTTAAGTTCTTGATTTAATTTAAGGAAATAATTAAAATAATGAAAGTGATGATGATTTAGATATTTATATGAGATAAACAGAAAATAATCTAAAAAATGAAAGCAGATAAAATTTTTTTAATAAAATAAAAAATTTAACTGAAGAAATTGAATTGTATGAATATAAAAAATAAATATATATATAAATTATTAAAGTATATATATATATATATATATATATATATATATATATATATATATATATTTATTTATTTTTCAAAGAATATCAGAATTGTTAAGTTACATAAAACCTGAAGAAAACAAAGATATTTAGATAAATTTATTAAATAAAAATTAAGAAAATTAAAAGAATGATAATCAATCCATTTTATAATAAAGTTTTAATAAATAAGACAAAATCGGATAAGCTTTATAATAATTATAAGATATAAAAATAAAAAGATTTTAAGATAATGATATATAAGACGAAGAAGAAATTCTTAAAATTACAAAAGAAGAGCTTAAAAGATAATAAAAAATTTAATAATAATATGAATATATTAATTTTGAAAGGTAATATTAATAAACAAAAGATAATATATAAGAAAATTAAGAAGAAAATATTAAATAATACTCAGCTTGTTAAAAACCATAAAATAGAAATATAAAAAATAAAAATGAATAAATTATTGATTTAACATTTATGGATGAAATGAATGAATATTATCATGATGTGAATAAAAAATTGTAAGAAAAATATGGATATTGATTTAAAATTATTTATATATATATTTATAATATATAAATATATATATATTATAATATATAAATTTTTTAATATATGATTATATAAATATAAATTAAATTTATTTATATTTTTAAACATAATGATATTTTTAAATACAATTTTTTTATTTTTTAATAAAATATACTAATCATTTCATCTTTATGTAAAAATTTCTTATATTTTTTAAGAAAATAATGGAATTTATATTATTGTTCCTATTTAATAGAAAGGATTTCTTTGTACAAATTCAACATATCCTTTTTAATAAATATCAGACAATATATCTGTATATTCAACATCATTACTTGATGATAAAAGTATTAATTTTATTCCTCCAGGTGTATCATATAAAGACAATTTATAATAATTACTTTTAAGATATTTAACGTTTGAACTAGCAAAAGGTGAAAACTTTTAATTTAAAACTTTTAATCCTGCTACAAGTCCATTTAAATTTTAAATTCTAACTTCTTTTTATAATTCTTCTAATTTATCAAGTTCAGATTCTTTGTTTTAAACTATATCAAAATGATATAATAATTAACGTCTTTCATTTAAAATTATAAATTCGTATATATCTTTAAAAGACATTTTTTTTAAACAAAAAAATAAATAAAAATATTTTTATGTATATTATTTAAAAATAACATATAATATAATATAAAATAATGTTCATAAATATATAATAAATAATATATATTTTTAAATATATATATATAAATATATTAAATATTTTTATATATTATATATATTTATAAATTTATTTTTTTATATTTTTTTTTAATTTAATACATTTATTTATTTATTTTTATTTTCGAATTTATCATGAATATAATTATTCTAAAGTTCATATTAAATTTAATAATATTATTTTTATTTAATAAATATAATTTTTTTTTTTTTCTTTGAATCTTTTTTTATGTAAATCATTTTTTTTTATTTTTACTTTTATTTATATATACATAAATTATTTTTATTTTTATTTTTATACAAATAATTTGAAATTTGAAATTTCTATTTTTTTTTTTATTTAATATATAAATTTATATCTTTATCGAAATGATTTTTATAGTTTAAATATTAAAATTTATAGTTTATCTTTTTTTTTAAATTTTTAATTATATTTTTTATTTATTATAATTTTATTAATATTTAATATTATAAAGAATATTTACAAAATTTTAAAAATAAAAATTTAAAAAATTTAAAAAAAATGTTTAATAATTGTAATAAATAATCATCATCAAACAAAATAAGTTAAAACAATTAATAAAATTCAAGTTAATGTAAAAGTAGTAGTTCAAAATCAAATATTTCAAAAAATGAATAAACTGAAATATTAGATTTACTTTAAAAATGCACTTGTATAAAATTTTTTAATTTAAAGTTTTGTATATAAAATATACTTATATATTTAAATAAAGAAATCATGAAAGATGATAGAATGATTTTAAGAAATATAATTAAAGAAGGATATTCAGCTGAACTAGAAGATTTATTATTAAAAAATAAAAAAAAATAAGGTTAATAAATATTTACACTATTCAATAACGAAAAATTTTATAAAATTTTAAAAAAAAATTAATTTTTTTATAAAATAAATTTAAAGATTTATCAAATCTTCAATTAGAATTGAGAAAATTTTTAAACAAATTAAAAGGAAAATCATATAATTAAAGTCCTTTGTAGTAATCATTTAAAACGAATCAATCACATTAATCTTATGGAATAAACACATTATAAAATGTTAAAGATTAAAAAAAAAATTAACAATAATCAGATGAAAACTTATACAATGTATTTTTATTTTTATTTGAAAAAAAAAAAAAAAAATATTCAAAAATTATATAAAAAAATAATATTAAAAATAATTTTATAAAATAAAAATATAATTTTTTTTTTTTTTTTATTAAATCAAGGAAAATTAATAAAATTAAAATAAATTTGGAAATCATTATCTTTAAGCATAATATTTTAATAAAGAAGGTGAAAACTTTACATAATATTTAAAATAATAATAAACTTTACCAGATTAAACTGAATCAATATATTTTGAAAAAGATTATAACTATTTACAAGAATACGATGATTTTATTCCTTAAACATACTAAAATATATAATCGAATAATATTATATCTGAAAATATAAATGAATAAAAATATACCCAAAAAAATTAATCTTTTGAAAAAATAATAAGCTAAAAAAACCTTTCATCAAGCTAAATATAAAATCAAGAAGAACAAGAAGAACAAAAAGAACAAGAAGAACAAGAAGAGCAAGAATAAGAAGATAAAGATGAATAAGTTAATATTGAATAATAATAAATGATTCCACTTTTTTTAAATAAATAATCTTCTATAAATGATGATTTGCATACTCCTATGAATCATCCAGTTCGTATTTTGTCGGAAGTATAAAGAGCTCCTTTAAGGTCTCGTCTAGAAAATGAATAAAATTATGAATTTTTATTGAATTTAAACAAAAAAATTTCATTAGAGGAGCCTTATACACCAATTAATCATCCTATAAAGCTAGTTTCTTAAATATAAAAGACTCCACAAAAAAATAAAATTGAGGAAATTCAAGAAATAGAAGAAGAAGAACATCAAGAATTAAAAATAAATGGAAAATAATAATAATTAGATAGCCTAACTGAATGTATTTAAACAAATTTTGAAAGTTAAATGGAAAAAGCTTATTAAGAATGTTAATATAATCAAAGTAATTTAAAATAAAAATAAGAATAAGAATAAAATTTAAATGAACAAGAATAAATAAATGAATAAGAATAAAACTAAGATTAATAAAAATTCTGTTCAAATGTAGAATTATCAATTAATATACCTTTTAATAATATGGAAAATTAAAAAGAAAATATATGTTATAATAGCTTAGTAAGCAATCATTTTAAATAAAAATAAAATAATAATTTCAATACTCCTAATTAAAAAATTGAGGCTTTAACTAATAACAATAATATTATTAACTAAGAATTATAAATACTTAAATCTCCATAATACAGGAAAAAATATTTAAATGGAATTGCTAATAAATCAGTTAATAAAGTATTTTTTATATATATATATATAAATAATTTACATTTTATAAATAGGATATTTTAATTGCAGCTATTTCACCATCTAGAAATATAGAAAAAATAAGCCCTACATAAGATTATATAAAGAAGAAATATTAAGATCTTTTTACTTCCCCTTAATTATTGAAATAATGTAATATTTAATTCGACAAAGAAAACATTGGAGTATCTTATTCACCAAAAAGTTAATAAAAAATACTCTTAAAAACAGACTTTTAATATAATACTGAAACTTCATAATCAAATATTATTTATAGTTAAAATATATAAAAATAAAACATATTTTAATAAACAAATTTTTCGTAATAATATAATTTACCTTCTAATAGTTATATTGACAATAATAATATTTCAAATGCTAAAAATAATTATATTTATGATTATGCACTTATTAATTAATCTATTAAATAACCATTTGATTTTAAGTCTTTATGTAATAATCATAGTGATAGATAATACTTTGTAGAACTCTTTAGTTTATATAATTCTACTGCCGAAAGAATGTTTGATATAATTTTTAATAATTAAATTTAGGTTAATTTCGCTTAATTTTAAATTAATATTCGTTAAAACTTGCCTTATATTTAAATTCAAGATGTTGAAAGATTTTTCGAATTTTTAGATATAGTAAGATTTCTTTTTTTTAATAAATAAATTAAAAAAATAAAATTACTATATTAAATTAATTTTTAGAATAATAAAAATGTTTTAGAAATAAATATTGTTGGTAATATTTTAATGGATTTATGCAATTTTAAATCTTAAGGGGAATTAATTCATGCATTTAATTATTTAGATTTAGATTAAAAAAGATTTCTTACTAGACTTGAAATAGAAGTACTTTTACATCCTTTAATGTGTAAAAAAAACATCATGACACAGCTTTAAACTTTTCTAAACAGTAAATTTATATATTTATTTTATAATTATATATTGTATTTTTTTACATAGATTGTTTAAAGATGCTGATATTTAAAAAAAGGGTATTTAACATATTGGGATTTATATAATTGGTAATTTATTTTAAATTTTTATATTTAATTTATTTTTATATTTAAAAGTAAACTTTTTGATACAGTAAAATCATTAAATCATATAATATTTTGATTGTAAAAATCATTTGAAAGATGTGATAAATTAATATTATTTTATTTTATAATAATTCAATATTTATAAACTAATTATATATTTAAACAATGTATTTTTTATATATTATGTAAAAGCAAAAATAATTGCAATACTTGTGTTTTATTTAAAATAGAATTATATGTTAAATATATTATAAAGTTTCATTATAATAATTTTATCAAACTTTATTAATTGTTTATAATGATTTTTTATAATAGGTAGTTATTATTATATAATTCAAATTTTTATTTAATTTTGGTTTAGTAAATATTTTGACATTAATCGTACATGCGTATATGATTTTTTATTAAAAATTTTTAATATTAAATTTTATGTATTATACATTATAAAATACAAATATACATTTAATAAAATTTTATTAATTTAATTCCTAATTTAGTAAAAAACTAATAAATATATATTTTTATATTGTCATATTACTTGTTTATATTATTTATCAAACTCAATCAAAATAAAAATGTTATTATCTATAATTCTCGTCTTTTTTTTTAGATGATTGAGTTTTTTAAAAAACAAATCACAGTAAATAAAAAACAAACCACAGTAAATAAAAAACAACGATATAAAAAATAATATATTTAAAGAAACAAATAATATTATTAAATATTTAAAATAAATAAAAATAACAACTTCTCTTCTTAAAATTAATTTTCATATTTTATATATAAATTTTTAATTTGATAGATTTTATTTTTATTCTAAAAATCAAAATATTTTTTATTTTTATTTTTAATGAAATGATAAAAAAAAAAATTAGTTTTTCTTTTTTCTTTTATTTATAAAAAAAGTATACAATTTATGAAATATTTATTTTATATAATTTACATAAAAAAAACGTTAGCAGAAAAATTTTTCTTAAATATATAGATAATTTAATACTAAATAATATTTTAAATATAATACAATAAAATATTATAAAATAAATATTAAAAAAAGAATTATTTAAATAAAAATTTATAAAAAGAAAAAAAAATATATTTATTAATAAATTTATTTAAAAATAAAATAAAAAATATGTCGTTTTAAAATTCGTCTTAGCAAGCTTATTATGTTTCAAATCCATAAGTAGTAACAAACTCATATGTAGAGCAGAACGATAATAATAATAATCAAATATTATAATCTAGTTCTGTATAATAATAATAATAATAATAGGTAGATGGTGGTAGATATTCTTATTAATATTAAAGTAGCCATTATCCATAAATACAAAATTCTTAATTTTTTAGGTAAAAAAAAATAATATACTTAAATTAGAAAATTACTATATTAATTTAAATAATAATTTATTTTATTAAAAAAAAAAAGTGGTTATTAATCATTTGGATAATAACAAGGCAACAACAAAAATTAAAAATAAAATAATAAATAATTATAATTACATTTATTTTTTAGATAATTATGATTAAATAAAAAGAACAGGAACTACAAAAACTACAGTTTAAGAAAGTAATTCTGAATAATTATAATTAAATTAATTAGCTGAAGAAAATGTATATTCATATTTACAAAAGAGATACATTTTTATATGTATATTTATATATTTAAAATAAATAAAAGATTTAACATAAAAATTATGCATTATAACTGGCTTCATAAATCACTTAATCTAATTAAGTAGTATACTAATATGCTCCTAAAAATTTATCTGTAAACAATTAAAATAAAGAAGTTGAATAAAATACTTATGCGTATAAAACATAAGAATAACCTTAAATTTTACATACTTAATAGAATAAATAATCATAAATGACTATTTCTTCTGATTAAAAGTATTTAAACATTTATATATATTTTTTGTATTTTTAATATAAAGAGTTGGTAAATTTGAAAATGTTGGAAGTGAAAATAACTCTTTATAATTTGAATTAAAGTTATAATTTTTTTTTTTTAAATTTAAATTTAAATTTAATTTTTGTTTAAAAAATAAATAGATAAAAAAATTCTTTAATTAATAATTTGTAATAAGATATTTAATAATTATAATATATGAATGAGGAATTAAAAGATGATAATTTGAAATTGGTTGAATTAGTCTAGTATTAAAAAAAAAAAACTATATTTTTAAAATATATAAATATATATAGAATTAAAGAAGAAGAATTAAACCAGCTTTTAAATTAAGAATAATCCTCTCAAATATATATGCAATAAATATAAACTTTAACCCGCTAATTATAGTATTTTTTTTAAAAAAAATAGAATATATATAAAAAAATATATCTATAAAAGGTAAAAAGACATAGAAACAGTCAAAAATTGTAAAAATAAATAAATAAATAAAAAAATATATTTTTTTTTTTTTTTTTATAGAAAATTCGCAATAAAATAATACCTAATAATTAGAAAGAATTGTTTATTTATCAACTGAATTAGATAGATTATAAAAGTAATTATCTTCTTACTCATAATATGAGTAGAAGGTTTACTCATATGAACAACAAATAATTTAATTAGAATAATAACTCTAAAAATAATAAGCTTTGATATCATAATCTTCACAATATGAAATTTAAATAAGATCTTTATAATAGGAATTGAGGATAAAAGAATAAGATATATCAGATTTAAAGGGTAGAATTTCATCATATTAACTTCAAATATCCTAAATAGAAACATACAAAAGATAAATAAATGAATTTTAAATATAAAATACATAGTTCTAAAGCTAAGGAAATAACTAAATGGCTGAATTAGAATAATAATTATAATAAACATTATCTTAATTGAAGATAAGAGACTAGAATATATTAGATTTAAAGAATAAATGTTCCGATTTTGAACTTTAAATACAGAATATTAATAAAGTTGTAAGTGCTTAATATTTAGGATAAATTGAATAATTATAATAATAACTGAAATAAAAGGATATGTAAAATGTCAATATATAGAATAACGGTGATAAATATTTAGTATAAATAGAATAATTGTAATAATAACTGAAATAAAAAGATATGTAAATAATTAATATTTAGCAAAATAGCTCTTAGCAATATTTAGTTTAAATTGAATAATTAAAATAATAATTATAATAAAAAGAAGTTGAAATTACAAATGTTTAATAAAAAAGTTCTTAATAATACTTAATATAATTCGAATAATTATAATAATAACTGAAATAAAAGGAAATGTAGATTATAAGTATATAAAATAATGTTAATATTGATAAATATTTAGTCTAAATAGAATAGTTATAATAATAATTAAAATAAAAGGACATACAAATAATGAATATTTAATAAAATAATAACTCTTAATAAAATTCAGTTTAAATAGAATAATTAAAATAATAATTATAATTAAAAGAATCATAAATAATAAATAGTTAACAGAATTCTTCATAACAATATTTAGTTTAAATTGAATAATTAAAATAATAATTAAAATAAAAGGAAAATTAAATCATTAGTATATAAAATAATGTAAATGTTGAAAAGTATTTAATTTAAATAGAGCAATTGTAATAATAATTAAAATAAAAGGATTTATAAATAGTAAGTATTTAATAAAATAATTCCTAATAATATCTAGTTTAAATAGAATAATTAAAATAATAATTATAATAAAAAGAAGTTTAAATTAATAATATTTAGTAAAATAGTTCTTAATAATACTTAATATAAATCGAATAATTATAATAATAATTGAAATAAAAAGATATGTAGATTATCAGTATATAAAATAATGCTAATGTTGATAAATATTTAGTATAAATAGAATAGTTGTAATAATAATTAAAATAAAAGGAAATGCTAATAATAAATATTTAATAAAATAATAGCTCTTAATAAAATTCAGTTTAAATAGAATAATTAAAATAATAATTATAATTAAAAGAATCATAAATAGTAAATATTTAATAAAACTCCTCTGAAAAATATTTAGTTCAAATAAATTAATTATAATAATAATTACAATAAGCTTAATATTAAATAACGACAATTCAAAGTTCCACAAATGAAAAATATACATTATAAATCGAATAATTATAATAATAAATAAAATAATTATAGAATTCAAATTCCACTGAAAAATATTTACTTTAAATATAAACTTTATAATAATAAATAGCTTAAAAAGACATTTACATTAAAGAAATGGAATAAAAAAAAGGAAATTTTACTGAAGAAAATTACGTACTTTAACAGTAACTTTAATAGTTGGAATAAAGAGTTAAAAATACCTAACTTTTAGAAAACTAGTATATATAATTCAAAAGCCAAAATGAATAACTCATAGTTTAAAATAACAAACTTAATTAAGAGATTGAAAATTAGAAAAAATCCTCTTATACTTATAGAAATTAATTAGATTAAATTACTTAAAATATTTAATTACTTTAAAATTAATTAACAGAAAGAGATAGTTTAATTATGAAATTAAGGTTTTTTTGTTTTTTAAATTTATTTATATATATATTTTTTTTTTTAGATAAGAATTGGAATTCTAGAAAGGTATTACTATGAACTTGGAATAAAATAAAGGTGAAGTTTAAAGATTATAATAAATTATTATTTAAAAAGATAATGAAATTAACAATATGAGAATTTCTTATAAGTAAACCGATAATAATTAATATGTTATATAATTAAGGTATATTTTTTTATAATAAAATATGAGGAAAAATAGATTAGTTAATTATTAATATTTTTTTTTTAAAAAAAAAAGGGAAAAAGATGAAGTTATTTCAGATTTAAAAGAAAGATTTGCTCAATATGTTTAAAGTAATAATGAAAAGTAATACGAAATTGAATAATTAAGATTATAATTATAAAACTTAAAAGGAAGCAATATTTAAGTTTAGACTAAATATGAACATATGTATAATTCTAATGTGTAATTTATTCACTTTTATTGAAATAATATATAATATATTATTTATATAAAGTTCTGGAGATATAAATAAAATTATTCATGAATTGAGGGTCGAAAATTAAAGATTAACATAAGAAAATTTAGATATGAAAAACTTTATTAAGTAAATATTATATTTGACTATTTTTTTTATAAAAAAAAATTAATAAAAAATTAGATTAAATTAAAGTGAAATTAGAACAATTAAATAATAGTAATTTTATAACTTAATTATATATGTATATATTCAAAAAATTAATTTTTATAAATAATATATAGAAAATCATAGTTTTCTTGCATTTGAATGTAGGATTAAAAAATTATTTACTTTTCATAAAATAATATATATAATGAAAGTATTTTAATATTTTTATTAATATAATTAAAAAAATATATATTATTTATAAAAAATAAAATAACAATTAATATTAAACTAAATATTATAATTAAATATTCATTCTAATATTTTATATTAAAATATAAAATCATTTTTAATAATTAAATTAAAATATAAACTCTTTTATTAAGATATAAAAATATAGATATTTTTTTTAATTATATAAATATATATATAATTATCCAAAATTAAAAATCATACCAGACTTAAATTAAAATTAAACGAAATTTACTTAAAAGAACTAAAAATAATACCATTTTAAAAAGGTTCAATTTTTTGAATAATACTATTACTTAAGAGTACACCATAATGCATATTTTCAAGCATATAAATATTTGTAATATTAGCATTTTTTTGATTTAAAGAAAAATTTGAATATTAAACATCAGTTTTTTAAAAGATTTAATTATTTTAACAACTAATATTAACCTAAATATAAATAAAAATATGTATATATATATATATATATATATAATATATATATATATATATATATATATATATATATATTTATATTTATTTTTTTAATCATTTATTTATATATATATTTTTTTTTATTAATATATTTACATTTAAATGAGATTATTAATTAATTTATTATTAATTTATAACTTTAATTTTAATTATTGAATTTTCATTAAGATCAACAAAATATAGTAACAAATTATAAAAAACTCTATCAAGAATTTAGCTATCTTATATAATTTATATAGGTGCATTTTAATCATAAGTAAGTTTAATTTTGTATTTATTATTAGATCTATCTTACATTTTCTCTATTACATTCATTATAAGTTTTTAGAGGTCAATTTATTTCTTATTAGGTATAAAAAGGCCTGTTAATAATAAAGAGGAAGTTAAAAAATCTTACAAAAATTCATTCATACAGTCTACTTTTCCTATGCAACCGTGATAATCGATTTGTTATTTAGGGATATTTTTCATTTTCATAAAATATTCTTTAATATCTTTCATATCAATAGATATTTCAGATATCATTTTGCTTATAAAATATTAAAAATTTTATAAAGAAGATTATATAACTACAAAAGGGTTAGTAAAATCCTGTTTTTTTATGTTAAAAAGTACATATTTATCATTTTCAAATTTTACACGAGTCAATTCTATTTCCAAAATTGAATTACATAAGAAAAATTCTTTTAGATGTACTTGATTATTTTATTCTTTTTTCTCTAGATTTTCTTAACTTCTCGGTAATATACAGTACATAGTCTCTTTTTAGTAGTAGAAATTCTTAAATAATCCCTTCAATGTAGATAGTTCTGATACTTATAAAGGTTTATTAAATTAGCCTAGTATTTCTTTTAAGTTATTTATTTATTCTTTATAACTGTAAATGTTCTTTAAGGACATTAATTAGGAAAACAAGGTGTCTATTTAACAATTAAATATACATAAAGATTATTAGTTTGCATATGATATGTCCTATAATTCTTAGTTTATGAGAATTATACCGTTATTTATGTTCATTAGGAGAATATCTTAGATTTATAGTTTAAAATTATGGTCAATTTATTTATTTTATTAATTATATTCAATCAAATATTGATTATTTGCATCGTGTTGAAAAATATTATTATTAGTATTATTTTTATTCATATATCCATCAATTTTAATACTATCTTCCAAATCTAATTATGACTATTTATATTATATACTGTTTCTACTATGTTAAGAATTATTTTATAATATTTCTTTAGTCCTTTAGAATTCTTCAGTTTAATTTTCAGGATAAAATGAAATATTATTATTATTATTAGTATTATTAGTATAATAAACAGAGTTATTATTATTAGTATTAATAATAGCATTATAATTATTATTGTCATTATTATCATTATTGTCATTATTATTATTTTTATAATTATTATTATTATTATTATTATTATTATTATTATTATTATATATTATTATCATCATCATTATTATTATTATTATTTTTTTCTACGCATTATCGTAAGGAATTTATATTTTCACGTGGTGAAATAAATTAATTTTTATTTATTTTAGGGGAAACAATTTAGTTTATTATATTATTATTATTTTCTTTAGAAATAATTATTTATTAATTTATATTTGTACAGTTTTAAAAATTTTGACAATTTCCAAAGTTAGGCGAGTTTAATTAATATATATTTTATGAATTTTATTAAATATTTTGTATCTTTTTATTTTTAATTTATGGTTTTTACTTTCTTTTTTTCTCTAAACATAAATACGAAATATAAGAAATAATTATTAAAGATAATGATAATATGTTTTTGACGTTCATTGCTTTAAGTTTCCATATTATATGGAAAAAAGAACAGAATAAGATTGAAATTTTATAAAGGTAATTAAGATCTTTTTACATGATATAGGAAGATAGTATTATTGCATATATAAATACAAAATAAAATAATTCTATATTTTCAATATTTTTATTTTCATAGTTTAAATAGTTAAGCTTTAATTCTACATATATAATTAATGTAATTATTTATAAGCATTATTTGGCCTTTTAAAATATATGAGTTTTTAAATAAGATAAAAATATTAAAATAATCACTAGAAATATTTCAAAAATATATACTATTATTCCTATAATTAAAAGTTCTGTAGTTTGTGTTTTTTTTTGAATTAAATCTTATATTAAAATTGATATAAAATCAAATAGTATTAGAATTAAAATGATCAATAAATTCTTCATTAAATAAAACTTTTTTGTTCTTTAAATTTGAATTAAAATAGATTAATTTTATCTATTATTGAATAATGTTTAATCTTAAATAGATTATAAATTGTTTGTTTAATCTTAATTTTGTTGGTTATTGGGAAATTTTAATTTATCCAAGCATTCATAACGATTTTTTGGGGATTATATTATAAATTTAAACTAATCATTTGAAGGATTTATTGTTTATTTAGATGATTATTATAATTAATTTTACTATTATTTATTTTTTTATTCGCAGTTTTCATGATTCATATCATTTTCTTGGTTTATATATTAATTTGTTTTTTTAATTCATCATTAAATTCGATTTATTATGGTTACTATTATTATTACTTTGGGTCGGATTTTATATGACCGAGTCTTTATTCATGAACTTGAATATCTCCAAAGGTTAACATTAATTGTATTATTATTTATTTTTAATTTATATTATATGAATTTTGATTATATATATATATTTGTCAATTTTAAATAATATTTTTTATATTTAATATATATATTTAAAAATATTAATAATATAATTTAAAATTATTAATTTTATAATTTAATTTATTTTTATAAAGTATATATTGTTAATAATAAAATTAAATTTAAAATAAATATTTTCATTAATATATTTTATTTTAAAATAAATAAATATATTATGAATTATAAAATAATTTAGATATATCTATATAAACATTTTGTTAAAATATTGAGTTTATTTGTACATTATTAAAATATTTATATATATATATATCAAATAACTTAAAAAAAAATATTTTATTTTAATATTATAATATAATAATATATATAGTTATAATTTTCCTTAGTTTTATTATAAGATTTATAAGCAAAATATATTTATAATTAATTTTTTTAAATAATTTTATAAAATATTTTTATTAATTAAAGCAGCTTTTATAAAAAAAAAAAAATAAATAAATTAATAATTATCGAAATAAATATAAATTGAAGTTAATATATATTATATAATTTAATGAATTTAGAAAATATATTATATATTAAATACAATAAAAATATATTTTTTAATATGTAATATAATTATTATATGTATTATAAATATTATAAAAACTATATTTTTCATTTACTTAAATTTTTATTTTAATAAAAAATTAATAATATTAATATTTTTATTTTTATTTTTTAACGAAATATAATTCGTTTATATTTTTTATTTATTTTTATATAATTACGTTTATTTTAGCATTTTTCTAAAGTTATATTAATTATTTATTTTTCAAAATATTAAATCGAATATAATATAATAGATTATTTCATAAAATAAAAAAAAAATTAAAAAAAAAGTTTTTTAAAAAAAGAATATTAAAAAGAAATAATAAAAAGTAAAGTAAAATCACTAAAAAGCTTCTAAATTTTTTTTTTTTATAATTCGATTGTTTATTAAAATAAATATGAAATCTTCTAAAATAAAAAAGAAATGAATTGTGAAAAAAATGAGTTTAAGGCAGATTCTTTAGAAACAATAGTATTTTTATTTTATTTTATTTTAATATTAAATTAATAATTAAAATTTAATTTTTAAAATTCTAAATAATATTAAATAAAAAATAAAAAATAGAGCTATATATATAATTGTTCGACTAAAGCTTCTTCTCCCTATTAAACTGAATCTGATGACAATCATAATTCTTAAAATGATTCTAAAAAATTAAATTTTAATTAAAGCTTGTAATAAAACAAAAATTCAAATAATTAATTTTTAATTGCGTAAAATATATATATATATATATTATTTATATAATATTTATATTTAAAATTTATATAATAGAGTAAAACCTAAAAAATTAGTATTTTCTTCAACAGTAGAAAAAAAAAAATTTATTGACTAATATACTCAAAAACTAAAAACAGAACTATGTAAAAATTGGGTTACTATTGGATATTGTTAATTCGAAGATAAAGTAAATATTAAATATATAATTAAAGTAATTTTATATTAAAAAATATAGTGTTCATTTGCTCATGGAAAAGAATAACTTTAAGAGAAAATTCATTTGCATTAAAATTATAAATCTTAACCTTGCAAAAAGTTTTTTATTTATGGAATGTGTTAGTATGGTAATAGATGCTAATATATACATTCTACTGAACAATTAATAAATAAAGGACATTTTGATTTTATGAAAACAATCTATCCAAACAAAACTTTATAAGATATAATTTAAAGATTAGAAAAATCAAATTATATATTATAATAATATAAAAGGTAAAAAAAAAATGTAAAATATAATATAGAATAAATAAATAATATATAGATTATCTGTTTTTAAATAAATAACCAACAAAAAATTATGAATATTTAAAAAATTAATAACACTATGAATAAAAACAGAGTATCAGAGAATAAATAAAAATTAAAAATTGTTTTTTTTAATTAACTACTAATTATTAAATACTAAAGTAGATTTAATAACTATTATTTATAATTACTTCTTATTTAAAAAATATTATTTTACATTTAATTAATTTGTTTATTTATTTTTTCTTTAAACAAAATTATATTTATAATATATATACCATAAACATTTTTTATAACAAAAAAATAAATTGTTTAATTTATATTATACATATAAAAGAAAAAACTATATTTTTAAATATATTTAAATCAATTTTATAAAAAAATATTTTATTTATAATTTGCATTTAAATTGTTATTTAAAAAGGATTATTAACCTATCTTTAATTAAATTTATAATATAAATTATTTCTATTTATATATATTTGGTTTATATATATATTCTTATTAATATAGATTTAAATTTAGTTATAATTAAATTTTTACAAAATTTTAAGTAGTATTTTTAAATGTAATTTAAAAAATAATAATTTTAAATATATTTATTATTAAAAATTAATAAAATTATATATGAATTTTTATGAGCTTAAATATAATAAGTTAAAAATATAAAATATATTATATATTGAAAGAATATATATAAAGGAAAAAAATAAAAAAAAGGTATTTAATATTAATTTTAATTTTATAATAAAATAATAATTTGCCTATTAAAAACTTATTTTTATATTCGATGAAATATAGTATATTTAAATTTAAAAAATAAAGTAAATTATATAATATAATTAAAATTTCGAAATTATTTTAAATATTATTTAGATATGAAAAAAAATTAAATAAAAATATTTAAAAATCAATAAAAATATCATAATAATATTATAAAAAAAATTATATTTTTATAATTATAATATATAAATAAAAAAAAATATATAAATTAACTTTAAAAAAGATAAAAGATAAATTTATCTCAATATATTCATATATAAAATATATATTAAAATTATTACTTTAATTATTTTTATTATATTGTTAAATAATTATTATTAATATTATTATTATTATTATTATTATTATTATTATTACTTTTTTTATTATTTATTATTATACTATTATTATTTTTATTTTTATTATTATTTTTATTTTTATTTATATTTATAATGAAATAAATTTAATTTAAAATAAAATAATATCAATTATATAATTTATCCTATTTTTAAATATTTAAAATAATATATTTTTAAGAATATAATTTTTTATCTAGTTAATAGAAAGTGAATATTTATATTAAATTATATATAGACTGTATATAAATATTATCCAATAAATACTTTTTAATACATATAAATTTTTAAAATTTCTTTTATTTTTTTTTATTTTTTACAAAATACTCATTTTAATTAATTAATATTAATAAGATATCAATATTTTACAATATTAAATAGAAAAATATTTAAATAGTTAAATTTAAGATTAAGAAGATTAAATAAGTTAATGAATTTCTTTTTTATAAAAAATTGAAGAATTATTATTTTATAATAATCTAAAAAAATTAAATATTAAATAAAAACATTTTTATATTTAAAAAATTTTAATAATATATATTTATTTTGAATATAAAAATATGAAAAAATATATGTTTAAAAAAATATTATAAAAAATTATAAATGATAAAATATTTATAGAAATAAAAAAAAAGAATAGCATTAATAAAAAAATGCCTGCCTATAAAAGAATAAAATTATAAGAAAAAAACTATTTATTTAAAAAAAAATTAAATTTAAATAAAAAAAAAAAAATGTATAATATAAAAACAATTATTATAATTTATTTTAATAAATATAAATTTAAAATTAAATAAATACATAAAATAAAAATAAAGTATAATTTCAATATAAAAAAATATTATTATTAAATTTATTAAAAAATTATTTTTAATTTAAATATTTATAAAAAAAAATAAAATTATCTTTATTTTATGTTAAATAATAATAATAATATATTAATGTGATAAAAAATAATAATATATTATAAAAAAATTATGGTATTAATTTAATATATATATAAATTAAAAAAAATTATAATAATTTAAATATATATATAAAAAATGACATAAAAATATCATATGTTATGTCTATATATTAAAAAATAATAATTATATATTGATTGTAAAATATATTAAAAAAAGATATAAAAACTAAAAAATAAATTGTAAATTTTGAAATAAAATTTATTTTAATAAAACAATAAATAAAATTATTAAATTAAAAATAAAAATATAATTAAAATATATAATATTATAAATAGATATAATTTTAAGATATAAAATATTAAATTAAAAGATAAATTTAAT